>NC_029775.3:105685555-105691207 GCF_000817695.3 Arachis duranensis
AGAACTTTATATTCCAGAAGAAAATGACTACTTAATAGTAGAAACAGATGCTTCAGACATAACCTGGTCAGGATGTCTAAAAGCTAAGAAAGCTATAAAAAGCTTGGAACAAGGAAAAGAATCACTAGATTCTAAATATCCCCGAAAGGAATTACTTTGCAGGTATATTTCAGGAACTTTTACTCCAACATAACAGAGATATACCACTCATGAAAAGGAAACTCTGGCAGCAATTAAATCTCTTAAGAAATAGAAAATTAATTTACTACCCAAGGAATTTACATTAAGGACAGATTCAAGTTACCTAACAGGTTTTATACTATATAATTTAAAAGTTGATTATAATCATGGACGATTGGTAAGATGACAATTATTTTTGTTACAATATCCAATAAAAATTGAATATATTAAGGGTGACAAAAATGTTATTGCAGATACATTAACAAGAGAATGGAGTTCGTCTACAACGCATTAAGGATGTGAATTGTCCATCAGATCCAACCATTATAAATAGGTTGCTTAGGCAATTGTAGAAGGCATCAAACCATAGAAAGCAGGAGGCTAAGAGTACTCATATGCTAGGAGAGTAAGGAGGAAGCGGCCGAGGCGATTCTATAGTTTGAAGAAGAATTCCCTTAGGAAAAACCAATTCTAAACTCCCCTCTGGAGTTAGTATCTACAATCTCCCCTTTGGAGATAAAAACATCTTATGTAAAATATTCTAAATAAAGGAAGTTTTTCTCTAGAAAGGTACGCCTTTATCTTAATCTCATAGTCATGAATTATTTAGAAAGTTTAGAATTAACGGAAGAATCTGATTATTATAGATTATCTGCCTTATTAGATAATGAAAAACAGGCTGTTCTAAAAACAGAATTAAATCTCAAATCAAATGAAAATTTTAATAAACAAAATCTTTTAAAAGAAGTTTTTAATAGAAAAAAATATAATATACTATGAAAAAATTCAACTTGAAGCCCCTATAAAGATAAAATCCGCCAATGGAGAACTTGAAATAGCTTTGATAAATGATGAAGAATTGAGTAAACAGATTGAGAAAATTAAGGATCAACAAAAAAGATCTAAAATTGGATGGATTCATATTAGTACTATACAAGTCTTAATCAAATCTACATATATGAAAGGAATTAATTCACCAATAAGATTAGCAATCTGTGACAAAAGAATTACTGATGACCCAATAGATCAAATAATTGGAATTGTTCATGGAAACTTGGCAAACGTAAATGTTAAATTCAATGCCCATCTTGGATATGCTATACCTTTATCAACTGAAAATCTTGGAAGATCTATAAATTTGGCTTATAAATTTCACAGAAAGAATCTAATAGAACAAGACGATGAACCATTTTCAATTACATATGCAATAAATTATGCTTTGACAAATGGCCATCATAGTATAATATTTAAAAACAGAGAAAGAATTTATGTCGATGAATTATTTCAGAAAATTGTAAAAACAGAAATACCAAAATATAAAGCTATTGAAAACCCAATTTTGTTATTAAAAGAACCATCAGGAAAATTAGTTTCATCAAATTTTCAAATAAGAGAATCCAAAACTAATAGCCCTTTAAGTTTATCTAAGTTAAAGATTAAAGAAGAAAATTCCGAAATAAAAGAATTAACAAAAAAGGTCGAAAAACTAAATGAAACCCTAAACATTAAATTATGACAATAAATAAAGAGAAAATATATGTAACCTATCAAGACAAGAAACAAGAACTCTTTGAAAGAAAAAATCGGTTGAATTATTTACAGTTTTCTGAAATAAATCAAAGAGCATTTGAAGCCCTAAAAATAATCTATGACAAGTTGAAAAGAGAAGTTGAAGAGCTAGAGAAATTAATAGAATCTCTAGAAAATAGTGATGAATCAATGATAGAGTTTGCATAAATTTTAAAATAAATAATGAAGCATAAAAAGATTGAAAAATCAGAAAATAAAATAAAAAGAAAAAGGACGAGAAAATTAAAAAGTAAAATAAAGGAGTATAAAAGGGAATTAAATAATCTTCAGTTCGAAATTAATGACCTTATAATAAAAAGGATAGAAATAAGAACAAATATAAACAAGTTGGAGCTAAACTTAAAAAATTTATAAATGACTGAAATACTATATTATGACTTAAAAGAATTAAAGCTGTTGAAAGAAAAAATGGAGAATGAAGTTGAAAAATTAAAAAGACATTTAGAAACAACAGAAAGTGTAGAAATAAAAGAAGTTTTGGAGGATTTGAAAAATTATATTAAAGAAAAAGACAAACAGATAAAAGATTTTATATACAATAATCAATGCAAAAAAGAACATTATAAACTAAAACAAGATTGAAAAACTATAAAAATGAAATCAGAAATGCTCAATACTTTTGATTATGAAATTACAAATTATAAAGTACCACCAACCCAATCTATACAAATTATAAACTTATTCGAAACAAAATATGAAGAGTTAATTTCAAAAATTGGTAAAAATTGGTATCAGAGCCAAGTTAACGATTAAGGGTAACACTTTTTCTTTAAGCAACACTTTTAGTGATACACTTTTAAATCAATAAAAAACAAAAATCTGTAAATCTGTACCAAAACACATCTGTACACTAGATGGACCCTCATATTTGAAGAGTGGTCAATATTCACAGATTTTTGGAGTGAAAATATCTTGTTCCCACACGGGATAAGGCTGCATACACACACATAGTAACTTTTGTCGTACGCCATAGTAATGAATGTCTCTGATATAAGGAGATGGCCACTATTTATGTCGTTTCAACTATATAAAGGCCACACCATATTACTCCCTTACAATTCAATTAATTATTAATTGAATATCCTTTTATTATATGAATTCAATTAATATGTAGTTTAAGAATATATGATAAATTTATTATTAATAAAAAATTTTAAATATTTTTATTTAGTAAATATAAAATAAATACATTAAATTTTAATTTTTTTTATATTTTTAATAATTTTTTTTATTTTATAATCTTAACATGTGTTTTTAAGTTGCATTTGTTTATAGACATAGAACACTAAAATAAGGACACATAAATATAGAATCGTACCCAGAGATATTGAGTTTATTTGGGTGAACTTTTAATAAAAGATCTTTTTTTAAGTTATTTTTTCAAAAAATCTTATAGAAAAGTAAAAGTAATTTTATGTTTGGGCATTTCATATAAAAAGATTTCTTTTATTTATCAATTATGTTCGGGTATAACTATATAAAAGTATTTTTTTGTTTATTTAGTATGTAAAAAATATCTTTTTTAAAAGAATTTTTTTTTAAAAGATGTAAATCGTAGTTTTTCAAAAAAAAATTATTTTTCTAATGTTTTTACTTTTACTAAAAATTTACTAAATATACTAAAAAATAAAAAAAAAGTCATTGTAAAAAGATCTTTTTTTATTAATTTAATGAGATCCAAACAAGTACACTGTGTCCAAAAATATTAAATTAATATATTTTATGTCTATCCTGACAAAAAAAACACAAAAACACTAACAAAAAATATAACTTATTTTTTATTTTTTTATTATTTTTATTGATTTTTATATTTATATTTTTTATTATTATATTTTTATTTTTAAATTTTTTTAATAAAAAATAAAAATAAAATAAATTTTTATAATTTATTTTAATTTATCACTAAATTATATTTCTATCTTTTTTATCTTATTTTTAATATTTTATTTTATTTTATTTTCAAAAATTTAATATTTTATTTTATTATATTCTCAAAAACAAACGCAATTTTAGGACACATGATAAATACACGCTTGTTATATACATGAATTTAATCAAATGTCCTTTACTCGGTTTCATTTATTCAGTCTTTTCGGATTCATATTTGTATTTAAGTTAGTAATAGTACCGGCATATGTATTGAATTGTGTCGAGCTCTTTAATTTCATTTAAAATAAAAAACTGAGAATACAAATAGAAGTTTTTTGACATCAATTGATGTCTAGAAATAGTACTAATTCTTTTTGGCAATAATGACATTTGAAATTACAATAATGTACATCATCAATGATAGGTATATAAGTGAACAAATTAAAGAAAGCGTTGTAGATATTTATTATTTATTCATTATCTTCCAACCCATACTATACCAATATCCCAAAAGCTATTTAGCCCCACAACCCTTCTTGGGACTAAAACAAATTAGCACCCGCGTGACTCAACAAACTTTGAAATAAATGTGGGAAAGGCTAATAATAAGGTCGTCATACCATAGCAGCTTCCTCTGTTATTACCTTCCCATACTGCCCAATAATGAACTGAAAATTGTTACATGCATACAAAATTAATTACTAAATTAATTATTATATATTTTTATATAAATATATATTGTATTTAATTTATTTTAATATGTATTTTATATTTTAATATATATTTTATACGAATAATTAATTTAATAATTAAATTTTAATATATACATAGCAGAATTGTACTAAATTAAATATATATACCATTGCTTAGGTGTGTGTACCTTTATGAGTATCACAACTGATAGATGTACGATCAATACACTATACCTCTTTAGAAGGTCACAATTTTATTTTTCTCAAAGCCTCCTATAGCTACATTAATTACATGCATGTGTCCTATGGGCTAAGTGTTAGAGGCTCCAACCATAAGTTGGGGAGGCTTACCCATATGGATTACATAATAATAAAGAAAAATACAATTGCAGTAGGTTTGAATGGAACAAACTTTTGACTTAAACGTTTAAATATTTAATGTTATTTTGCTATAGTTTAACATTGTTATTGCGGCTAGCTACATATGAATGTAGTTATAGCTGTGCTGCAACTGTGAATATTGTAATTGTTGCAATGTGAAAATTATGTAACTCAAACTTTGATCTGTTGTGGTCAATTGCAATGTCTGCTATGTTGAGACGTAATCATAATCTGTTTCCATTAAGTTACACAATTAACTTATTAGATGCGTGCTTAAGATTATAACAATGGAGTAATTGTGGTGTAGTAATGTAATTGTAAAGTGATTGTCTTGTATTTAAGCCAATATTAACCAATTTCTCATTTTTTTTTACCAAAAATATTAGCCTCCTAATATTTTCATTTGCATCTATAATATTACGACTGCATAACATGATCTGCTCCACAATTTAAAACAAGAATTTAATTTGTTACTTTATTAGTATAAAATCATTTTACATGTGCATTTAATCACATAACGCTATATTAGTCAAAATAACTATCTTTTATATTGACCGTATGAATAGTCATCAAGAGAATAGTTATGATTATACGACTATATAACATATTTTACACTAAGAGTATCAAAATTAAACTCCTTAAAACAATGACATAACAATAACAAGTTTGATGTGATGCTTTGTCACAAACCTTCAAAAGAATATATATTCTCAACCAACATATAATTTCACCGCCGAAACTTAAAATTCAACCAATGGAATGCTTCAAAGCACAAAGTACACATTTTTCTACATAATGATTTGAAAGACTTGCTAATAATCCCAAGCAAAGTTTCCTAAAATGGAAAAAGTGATCTAACAGTAGAAGTGAAGAAAGAGACTTCTATTTATTTTTAGTAGCCAATGCACATGGACACTTAGACGGTTAGACTTGTTGCTGC
>NC_029775.3:105691351-105722047 GCF_000817695.3 Arachis duranensis
ATATATATATATATATACTCTAAAGTTGGAAAATAACATTAAAGATATACTAAGAAAATATGCGCTGAAAAAGTCTACTAAGGCGTATAAATGCTTTCATTATACCAGTATGACTATTCCTTCTTATGCAAGAGTCTATTAGACTTTGCATGTGAGCAACGTTCATGCTCATTTATTATGTGTTGAAAATTAATCATAGATGTTCCAAGATCCTGGTATAAATCGATTTTCTTAGAAGCTTAAGCTATTTGCCGAAGATACATAACATAAGTTGTTTCTATATATTAGATCAGTAATGCATATAAAGTTTTTGACATCATTGTTATCTAATTCAGGGTTTACAAACGTGAGTATAACTAAAGCAAAGACAAGGTAGTAGACTCTATTGCGTAGTTGCAATAAGCATATATATAGAAAGTTAAATCTTTGGTGTAAATTCACACGCAGTTGACTTATCAAATCATTATCAAATCATATGACGAATTTCAAATATAACTTCACATTTGTACGTAAGTCTTCACTAAATCTTTTCCAACTTTTTCAGTGCTTATTAGCATTCTTTATACACAGTTTTTCTCATGCTCTTGTGCTAAGTGCTAAATCATATGTTCTTATGCATAAGTATTTGATTTTGTTTTTCTTGTCAGGCATCATGATTTCTAGATTACTCTTCATATTCTTTGCCCTTGTGGTGACAAATTCAATGTCTATGATGGTTCAAAAGACCTACATTGTTCACATGGACAGAACCAAAATTAGAGCCTCAATTCATTCTCAAGACATCACAAAACCATGGTTTGAATCAGTCATTGATTCCATTTCTGAATCTTCAACACAAGAAGAACAAGAACAAGAGATTCTACCTCCCCGGCTTCTTTATGTATATGAAACCAACATGTTTGGTTTCGCGGTGTGCCTTTCGCAGAAACAACTCGAATCCTTGAGCAAAGTCGATGGCTTCCTTTCAGCATTACCTGATGAACTATTAACCCTTCACACAACACACACTCCAAATTTTCTTGGCCTAAAGAATGGAATAGGCCTTTGGAGTGCTCAAAATTTGGCCTCAGATGTAATAATTGGCATCATCGATTCGGGGATTTGGCCGGAACACATCAGTTTCAAAGATTCAGGGTTGTCCTCTGTACCTTCTCATTGGAAAGGTATTTGTGAACAGGGCACAAAATTCTCTGCTTCAAATTGCAACAAGAAACTCATTGGTGCAAGGACTTATCTCAAAGGGTACGAAAAATCCGTCGGGAAGATCAACGACACGGCGGATTATCGTTCCCCTCGAGACTCCATAGGGCACGGAACACACACTGCTTCGACCGCAGCCGGTAGCTTGGTGAAGAATGCAAGCTTCTATGGCCTTGCTAGTGGCTCAGCAAGTGGAATGAGGAAAACTTCAAGAATTGCAGCCTATAAAGCTTGTTGGCCTGCTGGATGTGTTAATTCGGACATACTCGCCGCCATGGACCAAGCAGTTTCCGATGGAGTTGATGTGTTATCACTCTCTTTAGGTGGATTTCCCAAACCTTACTATGGTGATAGCATCGCCATAGCCTCGTTTGGTGCAGCGAAAAACGGTGTTTTTGTTTCTTGCTCTGCAGGTAAACAGGGACCGATTATAAAGGGGCCAATAGCGACTTCTGTCGGCCATAATTTTAAACAATTATATTTTTATACGTATTTAAAGAAATAAAAAATCTTGTGTAATTCAATAGTTTTATAGGTGATTATTTTAATAATATTAACATATTGTTTTTTTATGTAACTATCGTATCAAAAATGAAACCATTGTAAAAACTTTTAAGATTTTTTTATGTTTATAAACCTTTTTTTCTTTTAAGATTCAATAATTTCATATCATGTGTCAATTGCTTTTAAAATTTCTAGATCCGCCTGTGTAGGTAATTATGGACCTCACCCGTCTACGGTTGGAAATAGCGCGCCATGGATCATGACAGTTGCAGCCAGCTACACTGACAGAACGTTTCCGACGAAAGTAAGGCTCGGCCGCGGAGAAGTTTTCCGAGGATCTTCGCTGTACCATGGAAGAAAAACAAGTCAATTGCCTCTTGTTTATGCAAAATCAGCAGGTGCTAATAAAGAAGCACAATACTGCACAGAAAATTCACTTGATCAAAATCTTGTTAAGGGGAAAATTGTTGCTTGTGAGAAAGGACTAAACAGCAGAACTGAGAAGGGAATGGTGGTTAAAATGGCCGGTGGTGCCGGAATGATACTACTCAACTCAGAGAGCCAAGGAGGTGAGCTTCTTGCTGATCCTCACATATTGCCAGCAACTTCATTAGGTGCCTCAGAAAGTAGCATTGTTAGAAACTATATCCGAACTTCGAAAAATACACCAACGGCCTCAATTTCCTTCCTAGGGACAAAATATGGCGAGCCTGCGCCGGCTATGGCGGCGTTTTCTTCTAGAGGGCCAAACTATTTTGGACTTGATGTGATTAAACCGGATGTTACTGCTCCCGGTGTGAACATTTTGGCGGCGTGGCCGGCGAAAGTTAGCCCAAGTTTGCTGAAAAGTGACAAAAGAAGTGTTATGTTTAACATTATTTCAGGCACTTCAATGTCATGTCCTCATGTTAGTGGCATAGCTGCATTGATCAAATCTGTTCATAAAGATTGGTCTCCTGCAGCCATAAAATCTGCATTGATGACTACTGCATACATATTGAACAATAAAGGCGATCCGATCAGGGATGCCGGATCGAATAATTCGGCTTCTGCTACTCCTTTTGCTTTTGGTTCTGGCCATGTTAACCCAGAAAGTGCATCTGATCCAGGTTTAGTATATGATATAAACACACAAGATTATTTAAATTACTTGTGTAGCCTTAACTATACAGATTCTGAGATTGCTTTGGTATCAAGAGAGAATTTTGTGTGTCCTAAAAACTCAGTTCTTCAAGCTGGTGACTTGAATTACCCTTCATTTTCTGTTCTATTTGATAGAGTGGGACAAAATTCTAGTGTGACATACAAGAGAGTTGTCACAAATGTTGCAAAATCACAAAGTGCTAATTATGTGGTTAATGTTGAACAGCCAAGGGGAGTTTCAGTTACTGTTGAACCAAGGAAACTGAAATTTGAGAAAATGGGACAGAAATTGAGCTATAGTGTGACATTTTCTTCAATTGGAAAAAGATTAAGAGATGCTGGTTCCAATTCATTTGGGTCACTGACTTGGGTTTCTGGAAAATATTACAAGGTTAGAAGTCCTATTGCTGTAACATGGCAATAGAAAATTTGAGAAGAGGATTTAGGGAACTTCACTTGATTGGATGAATCCATCACATTATTGGTGTTGAAAATAACATGCTATTAGTTTAGCATCATCATAAGGGTAATTTCTTTGTAATTGTTTCTTGCTAATTATTTTTCAATGTTGTAATTTGGAGTGTTCAATTTGCAACCTTTTTTCCTTCTTGTTTCATGAATTTTGATATCCCAGCCAGATTCAAGCCAAAAATCAAATGGGTATAACCACAGAAAATCACCCTTAGAGACTTGAAACATTATTTGTGCAGTTATGCTATCTAAATATTATTTTATTTAATTTAAAAATAATAAACCCATTTCTTGAAAATTTTCCAAATGTGTTCATTAACTAAGTTGTTCTTTCTTTTTTCAATTGTTAATAAAAACAAATATTTTAACAACATTTTTCGTATCAAAGTTATATATTTAAAAATCTTTAGTGAAGAATGGTATATAATACCATTAAAGAAATCATTCATCCACATTTTAAAATTGAAAGGCCAAAGTGTATATAAAATAAAACATTAGAAGATATTGTAGCGTTGATCAGCTACTAAACCAAATATCAATAGTTCTATCTGGCTTTGGACAGATCACAGATCAGCTATATTAGTTTCTGATCTCTCACTTATAATCACTTTATTACCTAGACAATAGGAGAGAAAATGGTGATACTATAATAATAATTTTATAATTATTTTTATGTGAAGATGTTTTTTTTTATTATTAGATGATAAATTATAGAGTTTGAGTGATATATTATAAAAATGTTATCTTTATTCAAAGTGTGACTAAACAAAAAAATTACACTTTTAATACAAGTATTTTCATAAAAAAAATTTTAACTTTTTTATTTGAATAGGCACCTTATTATCATAGTCTTTTTTTTCTTTATTCAAAAGAGAAAAAAGTAGGTGAAAACTAAAATAATTGAAAGAGGTAAAATATATTTTTTATTTTTAAAAATTATTAAAAAATTTTAAAATATTTTTAAATTTTATTTTATTTTAGTTTTGTTCAAATTTTTTTTTGTATCAAATGTATTAAGAAGTTTAGGATTAATTTAATAATAATTTTACAAAGACAATTTTTAACATAAATAAATCAGTTTTAGTTGTCAAATATTATTATTAAATTAATCTTACAGTTTCTAAATTTTTAATAGTAAAAAATACAGTTGATAAAGATAAAAGTATTTTAAACAAAATTAAAATAAAATAAAAATTTAAAAATATTTTTAAAATTTTTAATAAATTTTAAAGATAATAAATATGCTTGGTCTCAAATTGAAGGGATTGAATAGCAGTTGATTTTAAAATCTAAAAGCAATCATTCCCAGTTACAAAAGTTACTCCATTGAACAAAACAAAAATAATTAATAAGTTAATAGTCAAAATCGCTCTGAAAGATACTTTGATTGTAACAGTCCAGACCATCTGCTAGCACGATATTGTCCGCTTTGGTACACAATACCTCACGGTTTTGTCTTTGACGATAGGGATGATAGCCGAAGCCCCCCCACACTCACTCGTCAAAACGCGTCATGCTAGAGAGAGGTATCCACACCCTTATAAGGCATGCTTCCTTCCCCTCCCCAACCGATGTGGGACCTTACAATCCACCCCCCTAAAGGAGCCTAACGCCCTCGCTGGCAATCGATCCGGGTTCCGACTCTGATACCATCTGTAACAGCCCAGATCACCCGCTAGTACGATATTGTCCGTTTTGGCACACAAGGTCTCACGGTTTTGCCTTTGACGATATGGATAATAGCCAAAACCCCCCACACTCACTCGTCAAAATGCGTCATGATAAGGAGAGGTATCCACACCCTTATAAGGCATGCTTCGTTCTCCTTCCCAACCGATGTGGAATCTTACAATCCATCCCCCTATGGGAGCCCAGCACCCTCGCTAGCACATCGATCCGGGCTCCGACTCTGATACCATCTGTAACAGTCCAGATCACCCGCTAGCACGATATTGTCTGCTTTGGCACACAAGGCCTCACGGTTTGGCCTTTAATGATAGGGATGATAGCCGAAGCCCCCACGCTCACTCGTTAAAACGCGTCATGCTAGGGAGAGGTATCCACACCCTTATAAGGCATGCTTCGTGTAAAACCCGGTTAATTAATGACTAATTAACCTATAAATGAGAATTTATTCTAGAGAGAAAAAAATGTGATTTTTATGGCTTAATATGATAGAGGAGATTGAGACGAGAATTTCGATCAATTTTATAGAAATCAGACCATTATTGGACTGAACGAGTCAAACCGGACCAACCGGATCCATATTGGGCCCTTGGCCCAACCTAAATAAACTAAAACCCTAATTTTCAGCACTCTCTCTCCTCATAACACACTCATACATGCTGAAATTACAAGGAAATGGGGAAGAACACTCTCTCAAGTTCTAACCCTTGGTTGATCTTCAAACTACTATAACTTTTGATCTAGAGCTCCGATTGCCGCACTGTTTACGGCCACGCGTTCACCGCAAAGAGCTCTACAAAATCAATACAATCAATCTTGAGGTAAGCTGCATTTTTTTCTTCAAATTTCAGCCCTTATTTTCGAGTTTCATGGGCAAAAATGTTGAGATTTTGAGCTCCTTTGTGTTATAGGATCAAATTAGCTTGAGGAAAAGGCTTGTTTTAGCTCCCTTGGTTCTTGGGTAAGGTAAGATATCTCAAACCCTAGTGAAAATATTGAATTTGTGATTTTGGGTATTGAGCTTTTGTGTTTTAGTGTGATGTTGTGGCTTAGGCATTTTATATATGTATATTGGAGCTTGATTGGTGATTTTAGAAAGCTTGGAAGAGGATTTTGTGTGCTAAAATTTGTTCTTGTTAGTGTTGAAGCCTTGAGGGCTTGTGGAAAAGTGGTTTGAAAGTGCTCCGGATTGAGCGGGGAAATCGGCTAAGTTATGGTCTCGGTTTCCTGTATCTAAAATATAATGTGGTGAAAAATACTTGGGCTAGAGGCCCTAAGATAGGGATTGAATTGTTGAGGTTGTTGAATGGTTGAGATATATTATGTGGTCTTATATATGATTATGAATATGAATGTTTTGTTGGTATGATGTATGAGAAATATGCATGTTTGATATATGCTTGATGACTGATTGAGGTTGAATTATGGGTGAAACCATGTTGATGATGAGTATGATATTGATTATGTGTAATGATGGTTGATTGGAAATGGTGTTGTTGAAAATTGGTATGAGAAAGAGTATATGACATGAAAATGTGTTTGAGTTTGAGCCAATTGAGTGAAGTGGGTTAAAATGATGGGATGGTGTTTTGTGAAGTTGATAAAAATGCTAACGTATGAGTTGAGAAGGCTTGAGGTTATTTTTTGTATGTTTTGAATTGATTTCAAAAAGGGTTGAAATTTGTATGTTTTAGTTGATTTTGAAAAGGGTTGAAATTTGTTTGATTTGAAAATGGCACTTTGTGATTTTGTATGAAAATATGTTTTTTGGGCATACTTTGGCGGAGCATAACTTGAACTCTGGATCCCCGTTTTGTGCCAAACTTGTTTAGAAATAAAATTGGATCCAGGATGTTTATGCCGTTCGAAGAACGGGTGAAAATTGATTTGAAACGGAGAAGTTATGCCAATTGGAAGATTGGGATTTGAACGGGTGAAAAATGATTTGAAAATACGCCATCCACGCATGCGCGTGGCCCACGCATACGCATCAATTGGCTGATTTGGTTGCTCAGCCAAAGTTCCTGAGAGTTGTGCAGAAATTGTGCTAGTTTTGGGCGTGGGGAACAAAACGCACCCACGCGTACGCGTGGCTGACGCGTAGGCATCCCTGGGCTTTTCTTACATCCACGTGTGCATGTGGGCGATGCATACGCGTTGATGCACTTTTGACTTTTCCACGCGTGCGCGTGGGCGACGCGCACGCGTGACCCTATTTTCATCCCAAAGTTGATTTTGAGTTTTAAAAGCCAAATCTCATACTTCTAAGCCTCCGATCTCACCCCTTATGTCTTAAATCATTATGATATGCCTAGCGATGGGAAATAAGCTAGGGGATGTGGTAACTTGTGAATGAAGAAAGAGAAAAGTTAATGATTAATGATGATCAAAGATGATTGTATGAGATACGGAGGATGGCAGTGGAAGTGCTTGATGTGCCATGAGCCTAAGGGCTGTAATTATTAATGAATTGGCTGGTTCTGGATTGAACTATCAGCCGGATGACTGAGTTTTTGCCATGTTATGGCGGGGCCATAATTGAATTATGGCTGAGTATGATTACATATATAAGTATTGAATGAAATGTGAATGTTGTACTTCCACTATCTGAGACACGAGTTTCCCTGGAAGAAAGCAGTGGCTAGCCACCACATGCTCCAGGTGGAGACTCGAGACTCTGCTGACCCTATGTCGTAAGTGTGGCCTAGCACTGTGAAAGTCCCAAATGAGCTCGCCTCCGTGAATATATACACCAGTAAGGGTGTTGGATATGAATTATGAATTATAAATTATATTGAGTATAACTCGAGGGGATGCACGACAGAGGGACAGTCCAATGGTTAGCTACCAGGACTTGTCGGGTTGGCTATATAATTGACAGATGATATCATCAGCCATTAGGACAGGCATACATCATATGCATATTATGTGAATTGTTTGGAATGCCTATTTGACCGCATATTACTTGCTAATTGTCTAAATGCTATATCTGTTTCCTATTTGTATATCTCTTGTTTGATATAATTGTGTTTGCAATATTATACTACTGCTGGCGGTTGGGAGGTCTGAAGAATTTGGAAAGGAAAGTATTAATTAGACTGAAGATCTTTAGTCAGTTGCCATTTATGGTTTAGCCTATTTATAAGCTTTGATTTATCTGGTGAAAGTTCTAGGATATTACATGTTAAATATGTAGGAACTGTTACCATGCTGGAAACCTCTGGTTCTCACCCATGAGGATTTTGTGGTTTTCAAATGCAGGACGTGAGGTTTCTCGCTGAGGCATGCTGGAGACTTCTGGTTTAGCGAAGATCCTTTGTTCTCGGGACTCTATTTTGCTTTATATGTTTTTCTTAGATACTTGTTATCTCCACTAATAATACAAACTATGATGGCTCCTCTTAGAGGAGATTTTGGGAGAATAGATTTTCTGTATTATACCTCTTTGGATTTTCTTTGGGGTTTCTTATTTTATTTACATGTATATACTTTTATGCTCAAACCGGTTATCTTCGCAACCGGATTTTGAGTTTTGATATTCTTGTTTTTGGCACTCTTTCGTATATATATAATCTCGCGTTATCTTATCCTGTAACTGTTATGTTATGTTATCGATCGGAGTGTTGCACTTTTCGAGTTGCGATTTTGTTTTATCCATTTTTCTTCAAAAGCTCCTAGTTAAAAACATAATTCAGACTACTATACGTACTAAATTTTATTTTTAGAGGTCATAATACCTTGCCATCTATGAATTATGACTTAAGCATAAGACTCTGTATGGTAGGATGTTACACTTCGTTCCCCTCCCCAACCGATGTGGGACCTTACAATGTTGACCATAGTTTGACCAAAAAATTTGAAAAAAAAAGGATAGAATTATTGCAAATCGAAAATATTAAGGATAAAATTGAAACAAATTAAAACTTAGGGATATTTTTGAAACTTTTAGTAAACATCAAGGACAAAAAATATACTTTGCCCTATAATTTAATTCGATTATGGAATTATGTTATTTATATATAGCGTATTTTTTAAATTTCCATGTGAGCATTTTTCATGCAATTCCAGTGCGATCTCCATGCATCCACTACAAAATTCTTATTTGTTTGTGAAAGTTTTTTAATGAGAGTTATTAGAACCTCCACAATATATTTTATTTGTAACAATTTTAAAGAATTAACAAAACTTTTCACTGTTTATTTTCAACCCAATTAATTATAAAGAACCAACCCAAATAAATATTTTCCAAACCCATACCAAAAATAAAAAAATAAAAGAGTTATTCTAGAGAGAGAGAGGGAGCGTCTGAAACCTAAAACCTCGATTCCATTGCCACCGCCATTCATCTCCTTGCCGCCGTTGCCACCAAGTCTCCTCCATCAATGCGTCGCCTACTGGAGTTATGAATGGAGAACAAGGTGATCGTGAAGGCTCTCAATTCGTGGAGCTCTCGCCTCTCGGGATAGTATTTCAAGAACGATTCCATTCAGATCGTTGAGGTAATACTTAGATATTCCGTTTCTACGTCGTCTTCCACAGCGAGTTCTTTCGCTGGTTCTGATTTTGCTCCGGCAGCTTGAAGCACTCAGAGCGCAGTTTCTTCGCAAACTCGGTGGCATGGCTGAGGAGATCTGAAAGGTGAGCGAGCTGGAGTCTTTGAAAGCTTTGATTGAAACTACGTTCGAAGCTATCAGATCTCGTGAAACTAATTCTCAAGTTGTTCTAAGTCATTACGGTGAGAATTTGTTCCTAATTTGTTCTTGTTTGGTACGAGACTTAAATTTTGTGGTTTTAATTATGTGAATTATATATGACATATTCTGTATTATAGGAATTGACTGGAAGGGCTTACGGCTCGATCTAATCCGAAATTGGATATAATCTGAAAGAAAGAATTAAGAAGGTTACAATTTTTAATATCCTTACTTTATGCCGTAAAGTTATCTATTTGATTATTTGCTTCCTGTATATTTTTTTTTGTTCACATTTTAATAGATGTGGGAGAGAATTCTAAGACTGAAGTATTACTACTAGGACAAAATATCATCTTCATGTCTATGTCAAATCACCAAACTGAAGTAGATTCTGTTGTTATTGCACTGCTAATTAAAAAAAGGTCCCACATCTTGTTGAAAACATGATAATTTTTTGTAATTTTATAATTTTTACTATTTTATTGTTTTAAAAGTCATGTGTAACTGCTGAAGTAATTGAATTCTGCCAATTCTTATACAGATCTATGTAACAGGAGATAGAGTTGTTACTAATCCTTTGTGCAAGCCCTTCAGTATTGGTAGGTTTTTTTTATATACTTGTCTATATTAAACTTGAAATATGTTCATATGTTTATTTTAATAAATGTACTTGACTTAATAATCTTTGTTTTTATAGGAATATAATTTGTGTATACTCTAAAAAGCACATACTTAATGACCCCTCACAAATAGAGATGAAAAACAGAGCAAATACACAAATTTAAAAGAGATGGCTGTGCTTCTAAAGTATATCTATTAGTGTAGAGCTAATAACTGTTTTTCTTTATATATTCTGAATTCAGGCCGTAGCTTCATCAATTTTGGTCCATGTTTTCTTGGAACCTTTAGGCTTTGAGAAGTTGAACTTTAATCATGGAAATAACAAAAAATTGCTAGTTATATAATTTAGTTCTAATTGCACGGGTCATTCACTAGTATTCACACACTACAAGAAAAGCGCTCCTTAGCAGCGCCCAAATTCCAGCGTCTCCCCAAACCGCTGCAGGTTGATGGAGGAGCTGCGGTTTTAGTAGCGGATCTTGGGTCCGTCAAAGACCGGACTCCATAGCTGCGGTTTTGTGCCTCAAACGCAGCAAATCACATAAAACTCTTATGTGACAAAATAACCAAGGATTGGAGGAAACCAGATCCAATTTCCCTCGTTTACGCGCGAACCCAAAAGGCGCCAATCACCAGGATCCAAGACTCACAGCTTTTGCGGGCCCGCGGTATACATTCCTTCCATCAGCTGCAGCCGCCAATCGTTCTGGGTCACAGATTTGTTGAAGCTCCCCCATATCTCCTGCGTGCGAAAGGAGGGTGGATACGCACGTCTGTTGTTCGTTCCTCCGCCGTGCACGTCCCGGTGTCCTCGCGAGGCTTCCCGTCCGCCCCGGTGTCGTCATCCTCAGCCTTCTCCCCATACCCTGTTCTGCGCCGCTCGACCGCCCTCTCTCCTCGCTGTCAGGTCAGCTCTCTCCCCCTTTTGTTGCTCTTCCAATTTCATGTGTTGGTCTGGTACCTTTGTTTGAATTGAATAATCTTGATTGTTGATCGGATCTATCTGTACCAAATTTGTTTACCCATCAGTTTTCAATTTGGTCCCTAAACTGGTTCGAACCTCAGTCCCAATTCGGTCCCTAATCTATCCCCAATTTAATTATTCCCAATTCTTTGCTGAAAATATATGGATGATAATGGCTGCAATGTGAGGATGAATGTTAGGCTAGCTATATAGTTTGATTTGCTACTCAAAACCACTTAAAGCCATGTTATGTAAGTGTGTTTTTATTTTAAAAAGTCTGACTCTGAAATGTATCCACATAAGTATAATTCTGGCTGTGAATTGAGTATTTTTGCTGTTATTTTATCTTAACATATAACATTATTTAAATCACTATAATCTCTTTGGTTCTGGATACAAATCATCAGCTATGTCCATAATTGATGATTATGTTGCACTTTTATGATAGCTTTGGATTGCTTGCATAATTGTCAAGGATGATTTGTGAATATAAAATCCTTTTTTCTTGTCCATTTCACTACTTACATTTCCCTTCCTCATGTCTCAGTATATAAGAATGATGAATGCTGTTTCATATAAATGAAAACAGGGTATTGAAATAAAACTTATCTATGTTTAGACGTTCTTGATAATAAATATTATATTGTTTCACACTATAAAAAAATCAAACATAGGATAAATAATTATTCCTTTAACCAATAGTGAATTTTCGGATCAAATTACCTATTACCTTTTTTACAGCAAATAATTATTTAATTTATTTTTAATTAAATATTTTTTATATTCACTAATCTTTCAAGAAAAAAAACATATACAATGTGTTTTATACTAAATTCATCAATTTTTCGTATTCAAAAATATATTTATTTTTTTAATATAATAAACAAATAAAAATTTATTAAAAAATATTTTATATTAAATTTAACTTTTTTATTAAATTCATAATTCAATTAAATGTATCGATATAATATATTTTGTATATGTATCTGCCAAAAATTTAGTTTTTAGATAATATTAATATTTTATATTAATATATGTTTTTGACCATGTTCGGTATATCGTTGAACATTATTAAGACATTATTATAATATGCTATAATAATATTTTTTTTATAAGAAAAATATTAAATACCATTGCAATTTATTATCTATTTTTTTAAATATTATTTAATGTATTTATTTTATATAACAAATACAATTATTTTTCTTACTAAAAAATATAATTTGTTTTATGGTATTTATTATTACATTTTGAATTAAAAGAAACAAATTTAATTCTTGACGTGTTTTTTACTCTTTTCTTTGGTATAAAATAACATATTATTAATTGTATGTAAAATATTAAATTGTGAAGATATTATTCATTAAATGTTACCTTGAATTTATTTGATTTTTAAGAAATTTATGCATGGATTATTATCTTTCTTTTATTTTTTTTATTATTGTTGTTGTTATTATTATTATTATTGATAATTTGTTACATGATCCTATGCTACATCTCGTTTGGTGTCTAGAATTGCGCAAGAATATTTGAAGTGAATCATGTTTATGGTAATAATGAAACCATAATTATCTTAAAAGCCGATGAAAATTTGAATAATTATACTATATGTATATTAAAATTAATTATTAATATAAAATATATATATTAAAAATAAATTAAATTATACATATAATTATATATAAATTAAATGTATAATGACTAATTTTTTGTGTGCAACATAATAATTTTAAAATTTGAAAGATTGACGATAATAAAAAAGAATTAAGGACTCTCTTAAAAGATAAAACGAAAATATGTATAATAAGAAAAATAAAGGAGGAGATAACGATGGTGTTAAAGTGGTCGAAATAAGAATCGGCGAAAAAGCCACCAAATAAAGGGAAGAGGGAGAAAATACCAATTCATGTGTTCACATTCTTTGTTGCATTTACTACTGACTCTTTAAGTTCTTTTGTTAGATATGTTATCAAATTTGCGACAAACTCGTCGAAATAAATCTCTTTGCAAATTTCACACCTATTCATACCACAAATACCAATGAAATTACTTATTCTAAAAGTTTAAAATAATAAAAAATATAAATAGTTATATTTTTAACACATTTTTATTATGTAAAATATATAAATAATGATATTTCTACCATGTATAATTATTATAGATATAATAATTTATATTTATCTTTTTATTAATTTAAATTTTTAAAAAATACTAATTTTATGAAATGATATGACAAAAAAATTTAGAGTCTAATTTTTATTATTTTTAAGAGAGAAAAAAATATCATTCTATTTTTTTATCTTTGGGTCTTTATATTTTTGTCTTCAAATACAAATAATTAAATACAAATTTTTTTTAAAAAAAAGGAAGAAAAGAAAAACTCATGTGATGAAGATGGCAGCATGCTAGCCACCCCTTTTGGGGGTTTCAGCGGAGATATTGCTGTCGTCGTTGGTCACAGTGTTGTCTTCAGTCTGGGCCATAACTATCACGTTAAGCAATACAATTTGTAGTACTATTTAGACTGTTATTTAATTAATCTTATGTAGGGCTATTCTATTTATATTGTCAAGTATCGAAAAAAAGAAAATTCTATTTATATTATCAATCTCAATTTGCGAGAAAGAGCATAAATTGAAGCCATCCCTTTTGGTAGTTTCAGCGGGGATATTGCTGCCGTCGTTGGCCATGGTGGTGCCTTCAGCCTGGGCCATAACTATCACGTTAAGCAATACAATGTGTAGTATTATTTAGACTGTGATTTAATTAAACTTATGTAGAGCTATTCTATTTATATTGTCAAGTATCGAAAAAAGAAAATTCTATTTATAATATCAATCTCAATTTGCACGGAAGAATATAAATTGAAGCCACCCCTTTTGGTGGTTTCAGCGGGGATATTGTTGCCGTCATTGGCCACGGTGATTTCCTCAGCTTGGGCCATAACTATCACGTTAAGCAATACAACGTGTAGTATTATTTAGACTGTGATTTAATTAATCTTATGTAGAGCTATTCTATTTATATTGTCAAGTATCGAAAAAAGAAAATTCTATTTATATTATCAATCTCAATTTTCACGAAAGAGCATAATGTAACCGCCCAAATCACCCGCTAGTACGATATTGTCTATTTTGACACACAAGCCCTCAAGGTGTTGCCTTTGACGATAGGGATGATAGCCGAAGCCCCCCACACTAGCTCACTCGTCAAAATGCGTCATGTTAGGAAGAGGTATCCACACCCTTATAAGGCATGCTTTTTTTTCCTCTCCAACCGATGTGAGACCTTACAATGTTGACCATAATTTGACCAAAAAATTTGAAAAAAAGGATAAAATTGATGCAAATAAAAAATATTAAGGATAAAATTGACACAAATTAAAACTTAGAAGTATTTTTGAAACTTTTAGTAAACTTTAAGAATAAAAAATATATTTTATCTTATAATTTAATTTGATTATGGAATTATGTTATTTATATATAACGTATTTTTTAAATTTTCATGTGAGCATTTTTCATGCAATTTCAGTGCGAACTCCGTGCATGCACGGATCATTCACTAATATTCACAGTGTTGTAAATATTGTATTGTTTCACACTATAAGAAGATCAAACATAGGATAAATAATTATTCCTTTAATCAAAAGTCAATTTTTGGATCAAATTACCTATTGTCTTTTTTACAACAAATAATTACTTAATTTATTTTTAATTTTGTTCTTAATAAAAAATAAATTCACTTAAAATAATGTGATTAAGAGTAAAATTAAAAAATAATTGAATAATTATTTACAATAAAAATTGATATTATTAAAGAATAAAATTAAAATTTATTTTAAAATTAAAAGTAAAGTTTAACTAAATTAAACATTAAAGATATAAAGGGTGTGGATACCTCTTCCTAATATTACGCGTTTTGACAAGTGAGTGTGGGGGATTTCGGCTGTCATCCCTATCGTCAAAGGCAAAACCGTAAGGTTTTGTGTGCCAAAGCGGACAATATCGTGCTAGCGGGTGGTCTGGACTGTTACATCGATCTCCATATGAATTTTCAAATGATAAAGTTAATCAAAATTTTCTCGAAAGATGACGGACATGACCACGTTAGTCATTCTATTAATTCTGTTAGAAACAAGAGACTGAGAGAGTAATCTGAAAAGTGTATTATTGAGTTGTGTGGAAAGATACAATATACAATGAGTATTTATAGGTAGTAAAAGAATCAGAGCAATAAAGGCATAAAATCCTACAATTAATATACAGATGTACTAGACGATACTAATTGATCTAAATTGATTCTAATGATTCTCTAACATCCCCCCTCAAACTCAAGTGGGAGCTAAGGATACCAACTTGAGTTTGGATAACAAAGTCCAGAAACGAGTCGGGTGATGAGCTTTCGTGAAGATATCAGCAGTCTGATCTAGTGTTCCAACAGCAATGAGATGAACAGCATCAATAAGGATACGTTACCGAACAAAGTGACAATCAATCTCAATGTGTTTGGTGCGTTCATGAAACACATCATTATGGGCAATCTGAATAGCACTGCGGTTATCACAAAAAACATCAGTGGGGGACGACTGAGGAGCACCCAAATCTTCGAGAAGCCAACGAACTGAGATAACTTCAGCAGTGGTGTCAACGAGGGCACGGTACTCAGCTTCTGTGCTTGAGCGAGCAGTGAACGTTTGCTTCTTAGCACGCCATGAAATGAGAGCGTCGCCAAGAAACAAACAGTAACCAGTAGTAGAACGACGATCAGTGGGATCACCAGCCTAATCAGCATCGGAGTAAGCCTGAAGAGACAAAGAGGAATGGGCAGAAAAATAAAGGCCATGAAATAGAGTGCCTTTGATGTAGCGAAGAATGCGAAAAACTGCCGCATAGTGAGTAGTACGAGGAGCTGACAAGAATTGGCTAAGTACATGAATCGAATAGGCAATGTCTGGTCAGGTGACAGTCAAGTAGACGAGACCGCCAACTAACTGTCGATAGAGAGTTGGATTATCCAAAACAGTGCCATCCATAGGGGTAAATCGAACATTAGGCTCAAGAGGAGTAGACTCAGTGCGACTATCTGTAATCCCAGCGCGAGCAAGAAGATCTGAAGCATACTTAGCCTGAGAGAGAAAGATGCCATCATCGGTGGAGATGACCTCGAGACCAAGAAAATAGCTGAGAGAACCAAGATCTTTCATCTCAAAGGTACGGTGAAGTGAGGCCTTGAGATCAGAGATACCATCAACATCATCTCCAGTAATGATCATGTCATCAACATACAAAAGTAGAAGAACAACTCCACGTTCACTTTTACGAATGAAGAGGGCATTCTCATGAGGGCTAGAAGTAAAACCAAGACTGCATATAGTAGTGCTAAACTTGTCAAACCATTCACGAGGAGCTTGCTTAAGTCCATAAAGTGCCTTGCAAAGGAGACATACCTTATTAGAAGGACAAGGATATCCCGGAGGTGGTTTCATATAGACTCTCTTTTTCAAATCCCCATTAAGAGATGCATTCTTCACATCCATCTGACTGAGAGACCATTTCTTAACCGCGACAATGGCAAGAAGAGCTCTAACAGACGTAAGACGAGCGACAGGGGCAAAAGTCTCTTCATAATCAATACCATATTCTTGCGTACAACCTTGAGCAACCAAGCGGGCCTTATAACGGTCAATAGAGCCATCAGAGCAAGTCTTGATCTTGTATACCCATCTACTGCCCACAACTTCCTGATCAGAAGGAGGATCAACCAGATCCCAAGTGTGTACTTTTTCAAGTGCCTGTATTTCTTCTTGCATTGCTTGTTGCCAATTTGGGTTTGAGGAGGCCTCTCTGAATGTCTTAGGTTCATGTTGATGAAGAATAGTAGAAAAGCAGTGGTAATCAAGAAAATGATGAGGTGGAAGCCTTACCCTAGAAGAACAAATGAGAGGAGGAGGCATGACAGTAGGAGCAGGATCATCGTCCGGTCTGGAATCATCGGGAGATAGAGAAGGCGGAAGAACAGGAGGCTGTGGAGGGTCACTCGAGATAGAATCTGTAGAATCATCACTAGGAAAAAGATCAACATTGGGGTTAGTAAACAAAGGTGACTGAGTAGTAGGAATGGACTCAAAAGATGAGAATCGAGAAAACATGTGGTGCTCCCAGAAGGCAACATGACGAGATATACAAATACGTTTAGAGAGAGGATCCCAACAACGATAACACTTGTGTTCAGTGCCATAACCAAGAAAACAACACATACGAGCCCGAGGTTCAAGTTTACTATGTTCATGAGGCTGAAGAAGAACAAAACATACACAACCGAAAACTAGAAGAGAACTATAATCTGGGGAGGTATGATAAAGACGCTCAAAGGGAGTAACATTACCAAGAACAGAAGAAGGGAGTCTATTGATAACATGAACAGCAGTAAGAACAGCTTCACCCCAAGTACGCTCAGGACACGAAGAAGAAAGGAGCATTGCACGGACGGAGTCAAGAATGTGACGGTGTTTGCATTCAGCTCTACCATTTTATTGAGATGTACCAGGACAAGAAAACTCAGACAAAGTACACTGTTCTGCAAGAAAGGTTAAGAGTTTGGAATCACGGTATTCCATAGCATTATCACGTCGGAAAACCTTAATAACCTTGGAAAACTGGGATTTAATCATAGTAGCAAAGTTGATATAGATCTGAGGTAACTCATGGAGATTAGTCATCAAATAAACCCAAGTAAAATGGGAATAATCATCAATAAAAATGACAAAGTATCGAGCTTCGCCCATAGAGACAGTGGGAGCGGGGCCCCAAACATCAGAGTGAATGAGATCAAAAGGAGAGCAAGCAAGAGATGAATTATTGTGAAAAGATAAAGCAGGTTGTTTGACAGTTTGGCAAGAAATGCAATCAAAAGATTCATTTGGAACCTGACCTAAAATACCCTGAGACACAAGAGGACGCAGTTTTCCTAAGGAGGTGTGGGCAAGACACTGATGCCATAAGTGGAGGGTAGAGGGAGAAGAAGCAGCACAGAGATTTGGTACAGGAGAAATATGAAGATTCTCGAGTTCAAACAACCTTCCAACCTTACGTCCAGTCCCGATGATTTGTCCCATCCGAGGATCCTGTACACGACAACCAAAAACATAAAAAGTGACTTCAAAATCCAGATCAACAAGTTGACCAACAGAAATAAGATTGAAGTTTAATTTGGGAACATAATAAGTATCAGGAAGATTAAGAGTTGAATGAGATATAGAACCCTTGTGTGTTGTGTGTAAGGGGGAGCCATTTGCAGTATTGACAGAAGGTCCATTTGTAGTGGTAGACATGGACGAGAAAATATTACGCAATGGAGACATGTGATTAAAGCAACCCGAGTCAAAGTACCATTTAGAATTACCTGGAGGGGTGGAAAAAGTAGCAGGGGTATTACCAGAAACAGAGAGAAGACGCTGAAGAAGAGATGCAATATCAGAAAGAGAGACAGTAGACGAGTTGAGTGGACTAGGACGTGGTGGACGAGTAGGACAGGCAGTAATTAAATGTCCCGAGAGCTTGCAGTAACTGCAGAACAGCTGTGAACAATGGTCCCTAATATGACCTTTCTGGTGGCATGTGCAACATTCAACAGAAGGACAGTCGGAGAAGAGGTGCGTAGAACGGTTACAGTTTCGACAGAATTGGCTCTTTCTGTCGGTGACAGCAAAAATATCTGGCTTTTCCATGATAGTAGTCACAAAGATCAAAGAGAGGAGAGAAAACGGCAATTTCGGAGTAGAAAATGAGAAATCGGAGTGCAGAATCGGAAAGAGCTCACCAAAAAACCTTAGGGAGGGTCCCACTTGACTGCCACATCAGTGCCACGTCAGCAGTGACGTCAGCAGAACGGTGACACGTGGCAGCTCGCGAGAGGACGGAGAAGACAGGCTGGCGCTGAAGTGGAGGTCGGGTCAACCAGCGGGCCGGTCCGGGTCGGGTCGATAGCGGGCGTGTGAGTCGTTGTGGAAGTTAGCGGCGTGACACGTGGAGGCTCCAAGAGCGTGGGATCAGCAGCAAGATCCAACGGCTACTGAAGCATCTTGGAGGAGGAACAATGGAGGTGGACAACGAACTTCCAGCGGCGCGTGGCGGCGCGTCCGGCGGCTTCTGGCGGAGATCTCGGCGGCGTTGGAAAGTTGACGAAGAGAGGATCACAATGATGCCGGAGGTGACGAACCAAAGCGTCGGAAACAGATCGAAAAATGCGAGCAAAGAGGCACGGGTGGAATCTGGAAGGAAGATCAACCTGGTCGTGGCAGCATCTTTCGGCGGCGCGTGGAGGCGCATCTGGCGGCTGATGACGGTGGTTCTGGTTGCGTTGGAATCACGGCGACAAGACGAACAAGATGGTTATGGGGTGACGAACCAAAGCGTCGAAAAGGGAACGAAAAAGGAGGCCAAAGAACACTGTCGGAAAGGAAAAAAAAAACAATGAGGCTATGAACTAATATTCATTGAAAAAAAAAGACCTATGCTCTTGATACAATGTTAGAAACAAGAGACTGAGAGAGTAATCTGAAAAGTGTATTATTGAGTTGTGTGGAAAGATACAATATACAAAGAGTATTTATAGGTGGTAAAAGAATCAGAGCAATAAAGACATAAAATCTTACAATTAATATATAGATATACTAGACGATACTAATTGATCTAAATTGATTCTAATGATTCTCTAACAAATTCGTCTGTTGAACTGGCTAACGTTGAGTGACGTGTTCTGCTGAATTGACGGAAAGACTAACATGATTATATCCGTCAATTTTTAAAGACAATTTTGATTAATTTTATCATTTAGAGACTCGTATAGAGATCAAAGTCTCTTTTTTGATTTTGAATATTAACTCAATAATTAATAGAGTCCTAAAGTGAGAAATGTATATATAGACTTGCGAAAATTCAATTGCTTGCGAATTGATAATGAAAACAACGTTTGATATACATAGTGACAAATATCGTAATATATGAACTCGCGTCAATACCAATGATAAGTTGCTAGAAGCTTCTACACGGATATACTACTCTATTATAGTTCTACAAAGCTCTAATTTGGATATGTTAGTGATCAATTAATTTATTACATCCCTTCCATATTTTGGATTTCGTATAGAATATGATGTTATGTGTTCGCTTTTACAAAAACAAATTGAACAAATTAAAGAAAATTAGATACTAACCTTTCAACGTTGTTCTTTGAAAGGCAGCTTCTTACGGTATCTAAACTTTTCCCAGACGCGTGTTTTTTATTTAATTTTACACGGTTTCTTATCATCATTTCTTCTTCGTTTTTTCTTTTCTTTCTTCGTTCTGAGTGGAAAATAAAATTTTCGACAAGAAAAAACTCGTAGTTTATTTCGTAAACTTTTTATATTTGTAATATTAACGATAATAAAATTAAATTTAAAATCTCTTGTCACTAAATCGCTTTTACTTAGTTTTGCTACCCGTTAAGCAATGACACAAAAGTTAATGTTCACGGTATCAAATGAGTAAACTATTAATTTTTATTTATAAAGATTCAGAATAACAATTTATTTAAAAAAATACAATAAAAAAGTATATATATATATATATAATTGAGATAAATGTACAATAAATATATTGATGCATCAAGGGTTGATTTTGTACCTCTAGAACTTGTATTTGTTTTTTAGATTATCGATTTTATTCTTGTACTGTTGTCTCCGTTAATTATTTAAGTTTGACCTCACTGTGCGACTAAATTGATGCTAAATGAAATTTTTTTTGGATTCAAACATGACACTTTAAACCTTAAGGACTAAAACGGAATTACGTCCAAATATAAGGGACCAATTTTGTACTTTATCCTAAAATCTAGACTTTCGTTTTACATTGAAAAATATATCTTTTAAAAAACAAATTTAAATCAATTTTTTATTAGAAGGCATGTAATCGCGGAAGAGCTTGTTCCATAATCAGATCAAAAACTACAAAATAACTACCAAAGACAACAAATTCCACATTATCATTCTTTAAATTCGTAGCTGTCAAGAACGGAACGTTTCATCAAGCCATTCCTCGTCTCAACCTAAGTCTCTGCCTCTGCCTGTAAGCCTTCTTTGCTTTCAATTCATACGCTTCTTCCATTGGTTTTTATCTCTTTCGGGTTCGAAGAGTTGCTGCGATTAACTTCACTTCATCAAGTCAGGAAAGAAGCTCTGCATCCTATTAGAATAGTTTCTTTATTTAGTTAAAATTTTTCAAATTTACATTATACAAAAATTAAAAGATTCTAAAATAAAAATTTAAAGATGAAATCTATCTAGAATTTATCCATAATTTAATGTAATCTAAACCACTTTAATTTATAAAGTGAAGTTTATATTAGATGTGAAGAGAAAAAATCTTCGAATGAAATGAAATCTTTTCAGAAATTTCCTTAATTTAATGTAATCTAAACTACTCTAATCTAAAGTGAAGTTTCTATAAATGTATTATTTAAGAATTAAACCAAATAAAAAATTAAACCAAGAAACTAATTAAGAACAAGAACCAAGAAACTGACCAAGAAACTAAGAAGAAGAAGGAAAGACCTACATAACGCAGGAATGATTGCAAAAGAAATAGATGATACTCTTCTAAAGATGAATACAAAGAATGACATAACAATGATGAAAGAGGAACTGAAAGAGGAACTAGATGCTCTTTTAATGATGGATATCAAAAAGACTGAAAAATCTATTTGTCTTGAATGATAATCAACTATTATTTAAAAATTGGCTAAATTATGTCTAAATTATTTTTTCTCAAATTATTTAAAAGTAAAACCAAAATATATTTTCGTGAATTAAGATGTTCTATGATAATGGCCAACAGTAATGTGACAAACAAAACTTTTTATATAGTAAATAAAATTTTTATATTAACAAATAAATTAAGTCACACTTTTTTTTATTAACAGAATAAGTCTCTCCTCGTGGTTGAGTATTTTTGGTATATTTTTAAATTATTTAAAATATTTTTGTTTATAATAAAATTTAAAAGTATTTTTGTCAATACTAAAATATTTTAAATGTATTTTTACGGTAATAATATTAGTTTTGAATTTGCTAAAAAACTAAAATTGTTAATTAATTTTTATTATAATGAGAAAAGAATCCCTTCATTTTTTACATTTAAAGAAGGAAATTGGGTCTATTCCCTTTAAAGAGTATATCATATTATAACATTTTTTAATTATTCAAAATAATTCATTCAAACTAACTCATAAACAAGTCACCAAAAAAACTAACTCATAAACAACAGTAGTATTTGTTTGACACGTTAATATATTTTACTTCAAATTAACTGTGTTTTTTACTTTGTCTATGTTTGGAATTTGGATTGAACGTGAAATGCATTTTAAAACCACGGTTAGAGCTTACTAGCGTTTTTTTTTCTATAATATTTATTACCAATAAAACTTATTCTCGTCAGTTAGTTCTTGACAAAATTTTATTAAGGAGTTCTACTCGATTCAAAACAAATGAAAAATGCATTATGTATAATATAAAATGAAATATTTATCCATAAGTGTAAAATCCGGTTAATTAACGGCTAATTAACTCATAAATGAGAATTTATTCTAGAAAGTCCAAAATATGATTTTTATGGCTAAATGTGATAGAGGAGATTGAGACGAGAATTTCGGTACTAATTTTATAGAATTCGGACCAAGATTGGACCGAACAGGCTAAACCGGGCCAACCGGACCCAAAGTGGGCCCTTGACCCAACATAACTAAACCAAAACCCTAGTTTTCAGTACTCTCTCTCCTCACTATACACTCACACACGCTGAAAATTGAGATGGAGGGGGGAAGAACACTCTCTCAAGTTCTATCTCTCCCTTGATCTTCAAACCACCATAACTTTTGATCTAGAGCTCCGATTGCCGCACCGTTTGCGGCCACGCGTTCACCGCGGAGAGCTCTACAAAATCCATACAATCAATCTTGAGGTAAGCCACGTTTTGCTCTTCGAATTTCCAGCTTTAATTTCGAGTTTCATGAGCAAAAATATTGAGATTTTGGTCTCTTTGATGTTATAGGACCCAACTCTCTTGAAGGAGAAGGTTAATCTTGTCTCCTTGGACCTTGAGTGTGGTAAAATTCTAAACCCTAGTGTATTTTATTGTTCTATGATATTTGGGTATTGAGATGTTGTGTATGGGTATGATGATTGTGGCTTAGGTTGTGTATGTGTGAATATTGGGGCTTGATTGGTGATATTGAGAAGCTTGAAAAGGGATTTGGTGGTAAAAAATCTGTTCTTGGAGGTGTTGAGGTCTTGAGAGCTTGAGGAAAAGTGGTTTGCAAGTGCTCCGGTTGAGCTTGGGAAATCGGCTAAGGTATGGTCTCGATTTCCCGTATCTAATATGTAATGTGGTAGGAAATACTTAGGCTAGAGGCCCTAAGATAGGTATTGAATTGTTGATATTGTTGAATGGTTGATATATATGATGTGGTCATATATGTGATGATGATTATTGATGCCTTAATGGTATGATGTATGAGAAATATGCATATTGTGATATATGCTTGATGATTGATTATGGTTGAATTGTGGGTGGAACCATGTTGATGGTGAGTATGATATTGATTATGTACAATGATATTTATTGAAATTGGTGTTGTTGAAAATTGGCATGAGGAAGAGTATATGATATGTCAATGTATTTGAGTTTGAGCCACTTGGGTGAAGTAGGTTAAAATGATGGGATAGTGATTTTGTAAATTGTGGTAATGTGTCAATGTGTGAGCTGAGGAGGCTTGATATTGAATTTGATATATTTTGATTGATTTCAAAGAAAAGGGATGAAATTGGCATGTTTTGATTGATTTTGAAAAGAGTTGAAAATGGCTTGTTTTGAAAATGGTACTTTGTGGTTTTGTATGAAAAGCATAGTTTTTGGGCATATTTTGACGGGACATAACTTGGACTACAGATCTCTGTTTTGTGCCAAATCTGTTTAGAAATTAAAATGGATCCGGGATGTCAATGCCGTTCGAAGAACGGGTAAAAACGATTTAAAATGAGGAAGTTATGTCCGTCGGAAGATTGGGGGTTGAATCTGTGAATTCTGCAATTTTTAACTTAGAAAATTTTTAGCAGAATGACCACCCGCGTGTAGGCGCACTTGGCGCGTACGCGCCGTTCTTCTCAAAAACGCCATCCACGCGTGCGCGTGATGTGCGCGGGCGCGCCGAATGTGCTACACCCAATGTCCAGCCATTTTCCAGAGAGTTGTGCCATAACTGTGCTAGTTTTATGCCTGGGGCACGAGAGCACCCACGCGTACGCGTGGCTGACGCGTGCGCGTCGCTTGGCTATTTTTCAATCCACGCGTTAGCGTGCATGACGCTTACGCGTCGATGAGTTTTGTGGCCATCCACGCGTGCGCGTGGAGTGCGCGTACGCGTGGCCCTGTTTTTCATCCCAAAGTTAATTTTTAAGTTTTAAAAGCCAAATCTCATACTTTTAAGCCTCCGATCTCACCACTTATGTCTTAAATCATTATGATATGCCTAGCTATTAGAAAAAGAGCTAGGGGATGTGGTAACTTGCGAGTGAAGCAAGGGAAAAATGAATGATCAATGAGGATCAAAGATGATTATGTGAGAGGCGGAGGATGGCGGTGGAAGTGCTTGTTATGCCATGGGTCGAAAGGCCGTAATTGTTAATGAGATGTCTGGTTATAGATTTAACCGTGAGCCGGATGGCTAGATTATTGCCGTGTTACGGCGGAGCCATGATTATGGCTATGTATAAATGCATATATATATGCTGTTGAATGAATCGTGAATGTTGCACTTCCATTATCGGAGATGAGAGTTTCCCTGGGAGAAAGCAGTGGCTAGCCACCACATGCTCCAGGTCGAGACTTGAAGCTCTTTTGACCCTATGTCGTCAGGGTGGCCGGGCACTGTGAAATTCCCGGACGAGCTCACCCCCAAAAATATTCACCAGTGATGGTTATGGATAAATATTCACCAGTGATGGTGATGGAAGATATAGATCATGATTATGATCAAGTTTATGATGAGTATAACTCGAGTTGGGGATGCGCGACAGAGGGACAGTCCAATGGTTAGCTACCAGGACTTGTCGGGTTGGCTCTATAATCGACAGATGATATCATCAGCCACTAGGGATAGGCATTCATCATATGCATACTATATGAATTGTTTGAGATTGCCTATTTGACTGCATATTACTTGCTAATTGTCTAAATGCCTTAATTGTTCCTATTTGTATATTTCTTGTTTGATATAAATGTGTTTGCTACATTATACTCCTGCTGGTGATTGGGAGGTGTGAAAGAATTGGAAAGGGAAGTATTAGTTAGACTGAAGAATCTTTAGTCAGTCGCCACATATGGTTTAGCTTGTTTATAAGCTTTGAATTATCTGGAGAAAGTTCTAGGATTGCATTCGGCTTTCCTCTATTATTATGTATTATATATGTGGAAGATGTTACCATGCTGGGAACCTCTGGTTCTCACCCATGCGGATTTTGTGGTTTTCAGATGCAGGACGTGAGGTTTCACGCTGAGGCTTGCTGGAGACTTCGAGGTTTCTCGCTGAGGCCTGCTGGAGACTTCTGGATTAGCGAAGATCCTTTGTTCTCGGGACTATGTTTTGGTTTATATGTTTTGTTTAGATACTTTTATCTCCATTAAATAATACAAACTATGATGAGTCCTCTTATGGGAGATTTTGGAGAACATGTTTCTGTATTTGTGTCCCTTTGGGTTTCCTTTGGGGTTTTCCTTATTTTATCATATGTATTTATTGTTATGCTCAGACCGGTTATCTTCGCAGCCGGATTTTGAGTTTTGATATTCCTGTTTTTGACACTCCTTTGTATATATATAATCTCGCATTGGTTTATCCTTGTTCGTTACGTTATCGATCGGAGTGTTACGCTTTCGAGTTGCGATTTTTTTTTGTTTACCCCTTTTTCTATAAAGGCTCCTAGTTATAATCAATCATTCATACTACTATAAGTACTAAATTTTTATTTTAGAGGTCGTAATACCTTGCCATCTCTAAATTATGACTTAAGCATAAGACTCTGTATGGTAGGGTGTTACATTATGGTATCAGAGCAGTTCGTTCCTGTAGAACCTGAGAGACTGACCGACTATGCTTCTGTGCATTCTCTGTGTGTGTGTTATGTGCTATTAGTATATCTGTGTGATATAATTTGCATAAACGTTCATGAGCATGCATTTGGGACTTTGAAGCACTAGACTTCCGATATTGAGACTGATCAACTTAATATCGATTGTTGGGTGTGTATAGGGACCAGATGGCGCCTCGTGGACGCGGTAGAGGCCGTGGAAGAGGTCGTACTAATGTTTGTGCACCGGAAAATAACCCTAATGACCCGGTGAAATTTATGACTGCGTTAGAGAACATGGCTGTTGCTATGCAAGCCACTACTGAGACTCTTGGTCAACAGATGATCAACCATGGTAATGATGGAGGTGGTGTTTAGGGCTCGATGACATTGGCAAACTTTTTGAAGGTTAATCCGCCTAAGTTCAGGGGAACTACTAGCCCGACTGAGGCTGATACATGGTTTCAGGCCATAGAACGAGCACTGCAAGCACAAGTGGTGCCTGAAGGACAGCGTGTCGAGTTTGCTACCTATATGCTCACCGGTGAAGCGTCGCATTGGTGGAAAGGTATCCGACTTCTTCTGCAGCAGGGTGATGACTATATCACCTGGAATGTCTTCCAAGAGGAGTTCTATAAGAAGTAATTTCCGACTTCTGCTAGGAGCCTACGACGGCCAAGGAGCTTGAATTGTTACAGCTGAAGCAGGGTACTATGTTCGTATCTGAGTATACTGACAAGTTTGAGGAGCTGTTCAGGTTCTCTCGTATGTGCCAAGGGACTCTGGTGGAATATGAGAAATGGAAGTGTGTTAAGTATGAAAGAGGACTCCAGAGCAATATGTTCAGCTCAGTGGGACCAATGGAGATTAGAACTTTCTCCGAGTTGGTAAACAAGTGTAGGGTTACTGAAGAGTGTGTAAAGAGGGCAACTGCTGAGAAAGGGAGTCACAAGGGATCATTCCCACAGAACCGAGGGAAGAGCTTTGCGCCTAGAGGTCCGCCTTTCAGGAGGGGAAGCTCTTTCAGGAGGCCCAACAACAACAACTCCCAAGGGAAGAAGTTTGGGAAGCAGCCTCAGAATGATCAAGCTTGTACTAGATGTGGGAGTCACCATCCGGGAGCACCATGCAAGGCCGGATGGGGTTTGTGCTACAATTGTGGAAAGGCGAGGCATAAAGCCGCAAGTTGTCCGGAGAAGCAGAAATAAGGTGCTGGGAAGGCACAACAGACTGGTCGGGTGTTCACCACTTTAGCTATAGGTGCCGAGGGATCCGAGACACTCATTCGAGGTAACTGTGAAATGGCTGGTCAAACTTTAAATGCTTTATTTGATTCGGGAGCATCACATTCATTCATTGCATTTGAGAAAGCCCATGAGTTAGGATTGAAGATCATAACCTTAGGTTATGACCTAAAAGTGTATAATGCTACCCATGAAGCCATGGTAACTAGGTTAGGATGCCCGAAAGTTTCCTTTAGGTTCAAGCAGCGTGATTTTGTTCATAATTTAGTCTGCTTGCCGATGATCGGTCTTGATCTTATCTTGGGATTGGACTGGTTATCTAAGAATCATGTCCTGCTTGATTGTTCTACAAAGTCGGTGTACTTTATGCCGGAAGATACAGAAGGGCCGGTCGTGGTGAATAGTTATTACTTGAATTCGATGACGGTGAACTGTTTCGGAACCGAATGTCAGGGTATCCTGTTGTTAACCGCCGGCGTTTCGGGTGATGATCAAAGGTTGGAACAGATTCCAGTTGTGTGTGAGTTTCCGGAAGTGTTTCCCGATGATATTGATGAGTTTTCACCTAACCGAGAGGTCGAGTTTGCTATTGAATTGGTGCCTGGGGTGGGACCAATCTCAAGTGCTCCTTATAGGATGTCACCGTTAGAGATGGACGAGCTAAAGTCTCAGTTAGAGGATTTGTTGGGTAAGAATTTTATACGACCAAGTGTCTCTCCGTGGGGTGCGCCAGTGCTACTGGTAAAGAAGAGGATGGGAGTATGCGGCTCTGTGTGGATTACAGGCAGCTAAACAAGGTCACAATAAAGAATAAGTACCCATTACCGAATTGATGATCTCATGGATCAGTTACAAGGAGCTGGAGTTTTCTCCAAGATCGATTTGCGATCCGGTTATCACCAGATAAGGGTGAGGGGTGAGGATATCCCTAAGACTGCTTTCAGGACTTGTTATGGTCATTTCGAGTACACTGTAATGTCTTTTGGGTTGACAAATGCTCCTGTAGTGTTTATGGATTACATGAATAGAGTTTTCCGTCCGTTTCTAGATAAATTCGTTGTTGTCTTCATTGATGACATACTGATTTATTCCAAGACTGAGGAAGAGCATGCGGAACACTTGAGGACCGTGTTGCAGATTCTAAAGGAGAAGAAACTCTATGCAAAACTGTCTAAATGTGAGTTTTGGAAGAGTGAGGTGAAGTTTTTGGGCCACGTGGTGAGTAAGCAGGGAATAGTCGTAGATCCAACTAAGGTGGAGGCTGTGATGGATTGGAAACGACCAACCACCGTAACAGAGATAAGGAGTTTTCTGGGCTTAGCTAGCTATTACCGAAGATTTATTAAGGGCTTTTCACAAATAGCTTTGCCAATGACAAAGTTAACCCATAAAGACACTCCGTTTGTTTGGACTCCTGAGTGCAAGGAGAGCTTTCAGACATTGAAGAAAAAGTTGACCACTGCACCTGTGTTAGTGTTACCTGAGCCGAACGAGCCATTTAAGGTGTACTGTGATGCCTCATTAAAGGGTTTAGGGTGTGTGCTGATGCAGCATTATAATGTGGTGGCGTATGCCTCACGACAGTTGAGACCTCATGAAGTTAGTTACCCTACGCACGATTTGGAACTCGCTGCGGTTGTGTTTGCCTTGAAGGTGTGGAGGCATTATCTCTATGGGGTTAAGTTCCAAGTTTTCTTTGATCATAAGAGCTTGAAGTACCTATTTGATCAGAAAGAGCGTAATATGAGGCAGAGGAGGTGGACGAAATTGTTGAAGGACTACGACTTTGAGTTGCATTACCATCCGGGAAAGGCGAACATAGTGGCGGATGCGTTAAGTCGGAAGTCATTATATGCAGCTTGGATGATGCTTCAAGAGAAGTTGCTCAAGGGATTCGAGAGTCTGAAAATTGGTGCTTGAGAAGTATCCGGAACCTTATGTTTGAGCCGATTAGAAATCTCAAGTGACTTTAAGTCCGAACTCCTAAAGGCTCATGAAAATGATGAAGCGTTATGGAAGGTGTTACCGTCTATTGGGCAAGGGAAATAGTGGAGAGTGTCGGAGGAAAAAGATGGGTTATGGAGATTCAAGGGTAGGATCATTGTGCCGGATGTTGGCACTTTGAGGCAAGATATTTTAAAGGAGGCACACAAAAGCGGATTCTCCATTCACCCGGGAAGTACTAAGATGTACATGATTTAAAGGTGATGTTTTGGTGGTCGGGTATGAAGAATGATGTCGCAGAATATGTATCAAAGTGCCTAACTTGTCAAAAGGTAAAGATTGAACATCAAAGACCTTTCGGGATGTTGCAACCCTTAGAGATTCCACAATGGAAGTGGGAAAGTATTGCAATGGACTTTGTGTCGGGATTGCAAGGACTAGGGCTGGTTTTGATGCTATTTGGGTGATTGTGGACCGACTGACGAAGTCAGCTCACTTTTTACCCATTCGTATGACTTACACCCTTGAGGAGCTAGCATGGTTATACATAAAGGAGATTGTGAGACTTCATGGTGTACCTGCTACTATAATCTCTGATAGAGATCCTCGTTTCACTTCAAGGTTTTGGGGTGCATTTCAGAAAGCTTTTGGAACCTGACTAAGCTTGAGCACGGCTTACCATCCTCAAACAGATGGTCAATCCGAGAGGACGATCCAAACACTAGAGGATATGTTGAGAGCTTGTGTTTTGGACCAACTAGCGAGTTGGGATCGGTATATGCCGTTAGTGGAGTTTGCATACAATAATAGTTATCATGCGAGCATCGGAATGGCGCCGTATGAGGCCTTGTATGGGAGGAAATGTCAATCTCCGCTATGTTGGTACGAAGCTGGGGAGAAAGGCTTGTTGGGGCCAGAAATGATAGCTGAGACCACTGAACAAGTCAAGAAAATCCGAGATAGGATGCTTACGGCGTAGAGTCGCCAGAAGAGTTACGCCGATTAGAGGCGAAAGCCCTTAGAATTTGAGGAAGGAGACCATGTTTTCCTTAAGGTTACTCCAAC
>NC_029775.3:105729904-105730225 GCF_000817695.3 Arachis duranensis
TGTTCTCTGAATGTATGCTTAAACAGTGCATATGTATCTTGAATTTGTGGTTCATGAATGTTGGCTCTTGAAAGAATGATGAAAAAGGAGACATGTTACTGAGGATCTGAAATATCATCAAAATGATTCTTGAAGCAAGAAAAAGCATTTCTATTCAAAAAAAAAATCGAAAAAAAAGGGAGAAAAAAAATTCAAAAAAAAGAGAAAAAGAAAAGAAAACGAAAAAAAAGGGGGAGAGAAAAAAATAAAGTTGTGATCCAAGGCAAATAAGAGTGTGCTTAAGAACCCTGGACACCTCTAATTGGGGACTTTAGCAAAGCT
>NC_029775.3:105731437-105731840 GCF_000817695.3 Arachis duranensis
GAACTGGCACCCAAATGGGAGTTAAACGCCCAAACTGGCATAAAAGCTGGCGTTTAACTCCAAGAAGAGTCTCTACACGAAAATGCTTCATTGCTCAGCCCAAGCACACACCAAGTGGGCCCGGAAGTGGATTTTTATGTCATTTACTCATTTCTGTACACCTTAGGCTACTAGTTTTCTATAAGTAGGACCTTTTACTATTGTATAAGAAATCTTTTGATCACTTTAGATCTCTAGATCATCTTTGGACATCCTGTTCTTAGATCATTGGGAGGCTGGCCATTCGGCCATGCCTTGACCTTATGCTTATGTATTTTCAACGGTGGAGCTTCTACACACCATAGATTAAGGTGTGGAGCTCTGCTGTACCTCGAGTATTAATGCAATTACTATTGTTCTTCCA
>NC_029775.3:105735938-105739607 GCF_000817695.3 Arachis duranensis
GCATTCAAGAGAATCCGGAAGGTCTAACCTTGTCTGTGGTATTCTGAGTAGGATTCAATGATTGAATGACTGTGACGTGCTTCAAACTCCTAGCAGGCGGGGCGTTAGTGACAGACGCAAAAGAATCGATGGATTCTATTCCGGCCTGACCGAGAACCGACAGCTGAATTCCGCGTGCTGTGACAGAGCATATGCAATCGCTTTCACTGAGAGGATGGGAGGAAGCCATTGACAACGGTGAAACCCTACACAAGCTTGCCATGGAAAGGAATAAGAAGGATTGGATGAAGACAGTAGGAAAGCAGAGAGACGGAAGGGAAGGCATCTTCATGCGCTTATCTGAAGTTCCTACCAATGAATTACATAAGTATCTCTATCTTTACCTTTGTGTTTATTTCGTTTATCACCATATCCATTTGAGTTTGCCTGACTAAGATTTACAAGATGACCATAGCTTGCTTCAATACTAACAATCTCCGTGGGATCGACCCTTACTCGCGTAAGGTTTATTACTTGGACGACCCAGTGCACTTGCTGGTTAGTTGTGCGAAGTTGTGTAATGCCACGGTATTGAGCTACCAAGTTTTTGGGGCTCATGACCGGGGATTATGAGAGTTGTGAAAAAGTATTGTTCACAATTTCGCGCACCAGCGATTAAAGCAAAGAAGTTGAATCCTCGATACATTGGTCCATTTCAAATCCTGGAGAGGATTGGACCGGTGGCATATCGGATGGCTCTACCACCTCATCTTTCGAACCTGCACGACGTGTTTCACGTGTCGTAGCTTCGGAAGTACACTCCTGATGCTAGCCATGTGTTAGAACCTGAGTCGGTTCAGTTAAGGGAAGATTTGACGCTTTCAGTGGCTCCAGTCAGAATTGATGATACTAGTATCAAACGGTTGCGTGAAAAGGAGGTTTCATTAGTCAAAGTAGCATGGAGTCGAGGCGGCGTTGACGAACACACTTGGGAACTTGAGTCGGAGGTGCGAACGGATTATCCGCATTTATTCTCAGGTAATTGCATTTGAATTTTGTGGGCAAAATTTCCAATTAGATGGGTAGAATGTAAAACCCAGTTAATTAACAGCTAATTAACCCATAAATGAGAATTTATTCTAGAAAGCCCAAAATGTGATTTTTATGGCTAAATGTGATAGAGGAGATTGAGACGAGAATTTTGGTACCAATTTTATAGAATTCGGACCAAGATTGGACCGAACGGGCCAAACCGGGCCAACCGGACCCAAAGTGGGCCCTTGGCTCAACATAACTAAACCAAAACCCTAGTTTTCAGCACTCTCTCTCCTCACTATACACTCACACACGCTGAAAATTGAGATGGAGGGGGGAAGCACACTCTCTCAAGTTCTATCTCTTCCTTGATCTTCAAACCACCATAACTTTTGATTTAGAGCTCCGATTGTCGCACCGTTTGCGGCCACGCGTTCACTACAGAGAGCTCTACAAAACCCATACAATCAATCTTGAGGTAAGCCACGTTTTTCTCTTCGAATTTCCAGCTTTGATTTCGAGTTTTATGAGCAAAAATGTTGAGATTTTTGGCTATTTGATGTTATAGGACCCAACTCTCTTGAAGGAGAAGGTTAATCTTGTCTCCTTAGACCTTGGGTGTGGAAAGATTCTCAATCCTAGTGTATTTTGTTGTTCTATGATGTTTGGGTATTGAGATGTTGTGTATGGGTATGATGATTGTGGCTTAGGTTGTGTATGTGTGGATATTGGGGCTTGATTGGTGATATTGAGAAGCTTGAAAAGGGATTTGATGGTGAAAAATCTGTTCTTGGAGGTGTTGAGGCCCTGAGAGCTTGAGAAAAAGTGGTTTGCAAGTGCTCCGGTTGAGCTTGGAAAATCGGCTAAGGTATGGTCTCGGTTTCCCGTATCTAATATGTAATGTGGTAGGAAATACTTAGGCTAGATGCACTAAGATAGGCATTGAATTGTTGATGTTGTTGAATGGTTGATATATATGATGTGGTCATATATGTGATGATGATTATTGATGCCTTAATGGTATGATGTATGAGAAATATGCATGTTGCGATATATGCTTGATGATTGATTATGGTTGAATTGTGGGTGGAACCATGTTGATGGTGAGTATGATATTGATTATATACAATGATGATTTATTGAAATTGGTGTTGTTGAAAATTGACATGAGGAAGAGTATATGATATGTCAATGTATTTGAGTTTGAGCCACTTGGGTGAAGTGGGTTAAAATGATGGGATAGTGATTTTGTAAATTGTGGTAATGTGTCAATGTGTGAGCTGAGGAGGCTTGATGTTGAATTTGATATATTTTGATTGATTTCAAAGAAAAGGGATGAAATTGGCATGTTTTGATTGATTTTGAAAAGAGTTGAAAATTGCTTATTTTGAAAATGGTACTTTGTGGTTTTGTATAAAAAATATGGTTTTTAGGCATACTTTGTCGGGACATAACTTGGACTACGGATCTCTGTTTTGTGCCAAATCTGTTTAGAAATGAAATTGGATCCGAGATGTCCATGCCGTTTGAAGAACGGGTGAAAAATGATTTAAAATGAGGAAGTTATGTCCGTCGGAAGATTGGGGGTTGAATATGTGAATTCTGCAGTTTTTAACTTAGAAAATTTTTAGCAGAATGACCCCTCGCGCGTAGGCGCACTTGGCGCGTACGTGTCGTTCTTCTCGAAAACGCCATCCATGCGTGCGCGTGATGTACGCGGGCGCGCCGAATGTGCTGCACCTAATGCCCAGCCATTTTCTAGAGAGTTGTGCCAGAACTGTGCTAGTTTTGTGCCTGGGGCACGAGAGCACTCACGCGTATGCGTGGCTGACGCGTGCGCGTCGCTTGGCTATTTTTCAATCCACGCATTAGCGTGCATGACGCTTACGCGTCGATGAGTTTTGTGGCCATCCACACGTGCGCGTGGAGTGCGCGTACGCGTGGCCCTGTTTTCATCCCAAAGTGGATTTTTGAGTTTTAAAAGCCAAATCTCATACTTCTAAGCCTCCGATCTCACCACTTATGTCTTAAATCATTATGATATGCCTAACTACTAGAAAAAGAGCTAGGGGATGTGGTAATTTGCGAGTGAAGCAAGGGAAAAATGAATGATCAATGAGGATCAAAAATGATTATGTGAGAGGCGGAGGATGGCGGTGGAAGTGCTTGTTATGCCATGGGCCGAAAGGCCATAATTGTTAATGAGATGGCTGGTTATGGATTTTACCGTGAGCCGGATGGCTAGATTATTGCCGTATTACGGCGGAGCCATGATTATGGCTATGTATAAATGCATATATGCTGTTGAATAAATTGTGAATGTTGCACTTCCACTGTTGGAGATGAGAGTTTCCCTGGAAGGAAGCAGTGGCTAGCCACCACGTGCTCCAGGTTGAGACTCGAAGCTCTTTTAACCCTATGTCGTAAGGGTGGCCGGGCACTGTGAAAGCCCCGGATGAGCTCGCCCCTGTAAATATTCACCAGTGAAGGTGATAGATATAGATCATGATTATGATCATGTTTATGATGAGTATAACTCGAGTTGGGGATGCGCGACAGAGGGACAGTCCAATAGTTAGCTACCAAGACTTGTCGGGTTGGCTCTATAACCGACAGATGATATCATCAGCCACTAGGGACAGGCATTCATCATAT
>NC_029775.3:105739656-105769758 GCF_000817695.3 Arachis duranensis
TCTTGTTTGATATAACTGTGTTTGCTACATTATACTCCTGCTGGTGGTTGGGAGGTTTAAAGGAATTGGAAAGGGAAGTATTAGTTAGACTGAAGAATCTTTAGTCAGTCGCCACATATGGTTTAGCTTGTTTATAAGCTTTGATATTATTTGGAGGAAGTTCTAGGATTGCCTTCGGCTTTCCTCTATTATTATGTATTATATATGTGGAAGCTGTTACCATGCTGGGGATCTCTGGTTCTCACCCATGCAGATTTTGTGGTTTTCAGATGCAGGACGTGAGGTTTCTCGCTGAGGCCTGCTGGAGACTTTTGGATTAGCGAAAATCCTTTGTTCTCGGGACTATGTTTTGGTTTATATGTTTTGCTTAGATACTTTTATCTCCATTAAATAATACAAATTGTGATGACTCCTCTTATGGGAGATTTTGGAGAATAGGTTTCTGTATTTGTATCCCTTTGGAGTTTTCCTTATTTTATCATATGTATATATTGCTATGCTCGGACCGGTTATCTTCGCAGCCGAATTTTGAGTCTTGATATTCCTGTTTTTGACACTCCTTTGTATATATATATAATCTCGCGTTGGTTTATCCTTGTTCGTTACATTATCGATCGGAGTGTTGCGCTTTCGAGTTGCGATTTTTTTTTTGTTTACCCCTTTTTCTATAAAGGCTCCTAGTTATAATCAATTATTCATACTACTATAAGTACTAAGAGGTTGTAATATCTTGCCATCTCTAAATTATGACTTAAGCATAAGACTCTGTATGATAGGGTGTTACAATAAGAATGTCTTATATTTATTTCTTATGCTGCACAATATTTTAATTTTAAAGAATTACTTAGTTTTAAAAATCGGTCAATTTAACCTCATTAATAAGGGATTGGTCATCTTTCTTACTCAATTAACTTAAGTCATTTAATTGAACCCAAAACTAAAATAAGAACAAATATTAAAATTAATCCTCAAAATTTTTTAAATCGAACACGTTATTTTTAGCAAATTTTTATTTTCTCAAAATTTTCGAAAATTATTTTCATTGAATAAATTATCAGTAGACATAGTTATGAACATTAACCATGACCTTGATGTTACTCCTACCCCAAGTCTTATTGCATCTCCTATCCAATATATGTAATATTAATTATAAATTGATTGATTTGTTTACAATCAAACTTAATAAATTAGGAAAGCGATATAAGATACATGAAATTAAAATTCATAAACAAATTTAAATTTATCAAATTTTTAATAATAAATAAATTTTTATCTCATTATAAAAAAGTGTTATCTTAATTGTTTATAAACTTCATTTAAACTAATTTTTATTAGGTCTAAATCAGGTTTTATTGTGGTTCAAAATCAGTGAAATTTTTATTGAATTTAAGGTTGGATAAAAATTTTAAAAATAAATTTAATTACTATTTAAAATTGAATTTAGACTAAGACAAATTCGATTTTATCTCGTCCATATACACCTCTAAATAGTTATAAGATAAAAAGAATGAACAAATATTCAAATTGAGTTTTAAAAAATTTCATATATGACATTGTGATTGTTAACAAGCTTTTATTTTTAAAAAATTTTTCTAAGAATTAATTTTGTTAAATAAATTAATCTTTCTTGTTTTGAATTAAAATTTTAATTAAATAAATTTTCAACAAATTTTATTATTATTCTTGTGTGACGAACTTTTGAAATATATCTCGTCTTTTATGCTGTTGTAATACATTTTTTCTTTAATGGAATGAGAATAATTCGAATGTTAAAGAACAGAGAGGGTGGATATTTGTAAAAGATACTCCGAGATTTAAATTAATAAATATTTAAGAGGTATAAGAATCTTATGATAATTGAATGTTAAACATGAAATAAAGTTTATCATGTGTGAGTTCTCCCTTTGAGATATAGAAATAGATGTCTTTGTATAAGCATAGAGTTGATAAATAATTGATGTTTGGTCATTAAGTCAAAATAATGACTATTAAAATTGTCGGTTACAAATTTAGAATGAAGACAAATAAAGTCGAATTATGATTCATAATGCACACTAAAAAATAAAAATCGAACTATAAATTGACTGATCAATTATAATAAATTAGTCTAAAAAAAATATATTTTTAAAATAAATTATTTTCTTGAGAAACAACAGAAATACCAATGTCTCGGAAAATTAATTTTTAAGGATGAATAAAAATTTATTAAGAATTCATATATCAAAACTTTTTGGGATCAATTTGGTGTTTGTATCCTAAGTTTGTCAGGCAGGGGTCAACGCCTGTAGATCCAATAAAATCCTCCCACGTGGAAGATCTCATGGACAACTTGTTCCACCGGTAACTTCACACCAACCGAAAAAGAAGAAACATCAGCACTTCCCCAACCTGCCATGCCGGTATCCTTCGGGCACTTTGTACACGTAGTCAATGCTGACCTGGTTAGTAGAGAGAGAGAGAGCGTTGCCGGAGTTCAAAAACTTTGTTTCATCAGCTGGATCTTCGTCTTGTTCTTATTCTGCTTATTTCTGCATTTTTTTTCAATCTCCGAATCTCCATAGAAAAAAGAGAAGGTGAGTTTTTTTATTTTTATTAATTCTCTCTATCTCCTAATAAAAATAGAAAATCTCATCTTTGAGTTAACTTTCTTTGTTTCCTTGAACATTCACCATTGATATACGTATCACCAGTGTCTGATCAATCCAAATTATAATCATTCAAGCACTTCGCATATTGCTCTATTTGTATTCTTATTCGGAACTTCCGTGTATTACATGTACAATTAGTTTGTAATTGTATCAATTGAAATCCAATTAGCATATGGCAATTAAATTGTTTGATCCTTTTTCTTTGCCTTTTGGGGGTTTAGAATTTTGTGTTTCTGTGGTTAATTGATGGATAATAATGGATCTCCAAACCAATATCCAAACCCATACTTTTACCCTCCCAACCCTTACCAACCATACCCACCTCCACCAACTGGAATTCCAGTTCCTAATCCATATGAACATGTTCCCTATCCATACCCTTATAATCCTTCACATTCCTTCAATTATTCCTATCCCCCACCTCCTAGATCATCCTTATCATACTCTGGTTCGGGCCATATCGACTATCCTTGCCCCCCTCATCCTCAATCACCCTCCTCATGTGCCCCCTTAGACTTCAACCAGCCACCACCGAAGACATCTTATCCGGCTACTGCCCCTAGTGCTCCTACCAATCCTTACCCTGCTTATCCCTACCATGTTCCTCCAGGGAGTCAGAGTCCGTCTCGAGCTTCCCATTCTCACACCAGTAGCTTGCCATATGGATCATCTCAGTATTACTATCCACAAAATGAGGCCTATTTGTCTCCTCAGCAATCCGATGCCCACTCGCGAACCAATAGCTTTGCAGGTCCCTACTATGTGGAGAACACTAGCTCAACAGGTGGTGGAAGTGGAACCCCACAACCCAGTGATGATTCCAAGCCTTCTCCGAGTGCTATTACTTACCCGCCTTTGGATGATCTTATGAGTAATGTTCGGTTGTCTGATAGCACGCCTAGTGATATTGTGTCATCACCTCAACAGCCAGTGAGGCCCCTAATGCATTCCATTTCAACTTCAAAAATAGAGCAGAAGAAAGATGACTTTTATGGACATGCTAATAACTCCTTCTCAGGATGGGGAAATTCCTACTCTTCTCGGGTGGATTCGTCTAAACTTTCATCATCTAGTTTTGGCTCATTTAATGAGTCTGTGCAGATTGTTCCAGTGCAGAATAAAGGGTCACTGAGAGTTCTGCTTCTACATGGAAATTTGGATATATGGGTGCTTGAGGCCAAAAATCTTCCTAATATGGACATGTTCCACAAAACATTAGGTGATATGTTCGGTAAATTACCTGGCACTATGGGCAATAAAATTGAAGGAACTATGAATAAGGTGATTACCAGTGATCCTTATGTAACAATTTCTGTAGCAAACGCTGTAATTGGGAGGACTTTTGTGATTAGCAATAGTGAAAATCCTGTTTGGATGCAACATTTCTATGTTCCTGTTGCACATCATGCTGCTGAAGTGCACTTTGTTGTTAAAGACAGTGATGTTGTCGGTTCACAGCTCATCGGCATCGTGGCAATTCCAGTGGAACAGATATACTCGGGGGAGCTGGTCGAAGGCACCTATCCCATCCTAAATAGTAGTGGGAAGCCTTGTAAGCCAGGTGCTGTTCTGAGATTATCCATTCAGTATATCCCAATGGCACAACTAAGCATTTATCATCAAGGAGTTGGAGCAGGGCCTGAGTACATTGGAGTTCCTGCGACTTATTTTCCTTTGAGGAAAGGTGGAACGGTTACTCTATATCAAGATGCTCATGTTCCAGATGGCTGCCTCCCTAACGTGTTTCTTGACAATGGGAAGACTTATGTGAATGGAAAGTGTTGGTATGACATCTATGATGCCATACGTCAAGCTCGGCGTTTGATTTATATTACAGGATGGTCAGTGTGGCACAAAGTTACATTAATAAGGGATGGTGCTGTCAAAGCATCGGATTATGCCTTGGGTGATCTTTTGAGGTCAAAGTCACAGGAAGGAGTAAGAGTGCTTCTCCTTGTATGGGACGACCCTACATCAAGAAGCATTTTGGGTTATAAAACAGTAAGTATTACTACATTTCGATTATGTTTACTGCATTTATTTGCTTGGATGGGCTGGTGGGATTTGGTTCGAAATTGTCTACATGATCACATCCTTGATTCATTACTTATGAAAAATACACTCTTATATCTTTTGAACTTAGTTGATTGTGACTTCCTTTTTGTATAGAAAGGTTTACATTTTTTACATGAAAAGGTTTACATGTCAGTTTTTGCAACAAAAAAAATTTTTTGAGATGCTGAAAGTTGTTCTGCGTATTAAAATATACTTGTTTTTTAGGATTTAATCCACAAATATTTTTTCCTACTTACTAGTTTCATACTTCTTGACAATGTTTGTTTCTGTTCTTCCATTGCTGGTGCTTAACTTACATATAATCATCTTAATATTTTTGAAATTTGTTTTTCTCTTGGACTTTGGGACACTATATATTGGCTAGTGGTACTCCTAAACTAGAATCTCTGTTCTCTACTCAAAATTTATCTGCACAAAACTCACACCAGCGTGATGTTAACCTCTTAAACTAGGTTATCCTTATGATGTTCTAGTCTAGATGGTACCATAAATAAAATAATTGACATAGCAAAGCCATTCTTTTGTCTTGGGCTAATAAATGTTTATTCTCTGACAAGTAAGATTAAGACTATTGGTAATCCTGTTATTGCTTCTTTAAACAAAAATGTTTTTACGGATTTGATACTTATATTTTTCCCTTCTAGTTTTGATTATGTAAAAGTCTTCAACTTTACATTCAGGATGGTGTCATGGCAACTCATGATGAGGAAACAAGACGATTTTTCAAGAATTCTTCAGTGCATGTGCTGCTTTGTCCTCGCAGTGCTGGAAAACGACATAGCTGGTACAAGCAAAAGGTCAGGGTTGACAACTACTGTCCAATTGAAATATTTTATTTTATTGATGGTTGATTCTCTCTACAGATTTTGCTGAAGTGCTGTTTCTTACTAACATTATATGGTTATTCTCTAAAGCCTTGCATGAATTGGTTAATGCTGTAGCTCATAAGAATCTAATATTTTATTTATGATTATTTGTTTGTTGGTAGTTATAAAATCAGACATCAAGCTATATTACATTAACATAAATGAGTGTTCATGAACATATGATTAAACATATATGTTTATATCATTGGTTAGCTTAATGTGAAATTTTGTGTAGTCTAGACATTAAACCTACTTCCTACGAACTAGCTTAAAGCTTTAACTCAAGATTTGCATGAGTATCTTTTAGCTGCAAACGTTGTCAATTGTTTTTATATTTCTATTGAGTGTATCCACAAGTTTTTTTCATATAGGAATGTGAAGCTTTAATTGCAACTTCGGATTTTGGGCAAGTTCTGGTTTGCCAGCAGTGATATCTACTTGTTTGCATTGGATCACTTTTCATGTTATCACATAATTTAATGATTTTGGTTTCAGATTTCTATATTGAATCTCCTTGTCTTCCTCTTATTAGGAAGTTGGAACAATATATACACATCATCAGAAAACCGTTATTGTGGATGCTGATGCTGGAAATAACATGAGAAAAATAATAGCATTTGTTGGTGGACTTGATTTGTGTGATGGACGTTATGATACTCCCGATCATCATATACTTAGGACCCTGCATACACTGCATAAAGATGACTATCACAACCCTACTTTCACGGTAATCTCTTATTTCCAACTCTATTTTGTTTCATTAACACGACTAACTAGATGTGTAAATCAATCTTCTGAAAATATTTAAATTAAGTATTTTCAAAAATGTATAGTTCCAGATTTAGAGGAAGTCAAAGGGTAGTTGAGAAATGTTTTTGCAATCTTCTTGGGATATGTTTAACCTAATACAAGAATGATGTTATTTCTATTTACCTCCCCCAATTGCACATTTACAACTTTCGTGCAAAATACAAAGTTATGAAGCAGTTTAAATTATGAATATTGTAGATAGGAACATTTTGCAGCAATTTATAAATATTAATGTTTCAAATAAGCAGGTTAATTTATTCATATGATATAATTATGTTACAGGGTAATGTAGGTGGTTGTCCCCGGGAGCCATGGCATGACTTGCATTCCAAAATTGATGGTCCAGCAGCTTATGATGTTTTGAAAAATTTTGAGGAGCGCTGGTTAAGAGCTTCAAAACCTCATGGGATCAAAAAGTTAAAGAAATATGATGATGCTTTGCTTAAGCTGGAAAGAATTCCAGATATCATTCGCATGACTGATCTTCCTTGTATTGGTCATGACGATCCTGAGTCTTGGCATGTTCAGGTAACTGGTTATTAAATACCAAATAGATATTTTAGTTTTCTAGAAGCAATTTTTCTTCAGTTTTCTTAGTAATGGAATTTATCATTCTGTTTACTTTGGGATGTAGATATTTCGTTCAATTGATTCAAATTCTGTTAAAGGATTTCCAAAGGATCCAAAAGAAGCTTCTAGCAAGGTAAATGGAAGCTTTATGTTTCAATTTTTCATTTCTAGTGCTTGTTTCAATTGTTCATGTGTGATCAGAAGGTCAAACATTGGTGTGTATATATGTTGCAGAACCTAGTATGTGGGAAGAATGTGCTGATCGACATGAGCATACATACAGCATATGTGAAGGCCATTCGAGCTGCACAGCATTACATTTATATAGAGAATCAATATTTCATTGGGTCTTCATACAATTGGAGTCAACATAAAGATCTTGGTATGTAGCTCATCTTTCTGCATAACCTTTTTGTAAAAAAGTTAAAAATAAATATGCAATTGCATACTAGAACCATGGATGTTTTATTGAGCATGAAGTAACATGTACAGAACTAACGTATGTAAGTGTCCTACAAAACATACATAGAGAAACAGTCTTTTAGATGTGTGCGGTATGCCATGCCATGTTGGTGTGTTATATGCATCAAAAGCTATCTGATACAGCAGATTATTTTGTAGTTGGAACAAAAATCTCATTGAAAAGTATATTATAGGGATGTAGATGCTAAACTAATTCACTAGTCCAGTGGAAGAATAAAGCAATGTTAACAATGTGGCAAATATATTTTATAATGGTCTCTTTTATGTTAATCTTTAGGCTTTATGCTTTGGCAGGTGCTAATAATTTGATACCATTGGAAATTGCTCTGAAGATTGCTGAAAAGATAAAAGCACATGAAAGATTTGCAGTGTATATTGTTATTCCAATGTGGCCAGAAGGTGTTCCGACCGGGGCTGCTACACAAAGGATTCTGTATTGGCAGGTATGATTCAATTAACAGTATAAAAGCATTTTATTTAACAGAATCAGATTTGATTGAACCTTTCAATCGGATAAGTTTGCATTTGGCATTGTTCACTCTGACCTGGAATCACATATCAGCTCTACTGTGCTACCATTGTCATATTTGATCATTTTTCTTTTTTATCACCGTTGTCTGCTATAGACCACAATGCTTGGTTAGTTAAAACACGGGTACTTGGTTATTGCACTTATTGATCTGGATTCATTTTCTATGCAGAATAATACAATGCAAATGATGTATGACACTGTTTACAAGGCTTTGGTTGATGCTGGGGTTGAAGCAGCATTCTCTCCACAAGACTATTTGAATTTTTTCTGTCTAGGCAATCGGGAGTCCACAAGTATGTATGATAATGTCACAGTCTCTGGAGCTCCTCCCCAGGCAAATAGTGTCCAAGTATGTCACGAACACCACCTTTCCTTGTCCTTCTCTTCCTAGTTACATACTTTTTTTCTGTCATTTAGTTTCACATTTTTATTATAAATTCTAGATTTCTAGTACCAATAGGCACCTCACCCACAGTTTCAAATTATCTAGAGTTAAGCATGTGTTTGTATATTATTAAATCTAAAAACCTTGGTTATTTCATCAATGGTTTGATTGACACTAATCCCACAAGTGCTACTTGCACTTTAGATGAGCCAAATCCCACTTTCAGATAGCAGCTGTTTGGTATCTTCCATTTCAATTGGTTATTGATACTCGGAAAGTAACCAGTTGTGTCTTACAATATTCTAATCCAGTTTCGTAATATGTTTGTTTTCCTCTTAGAACTTAATTTTCTGCAAGCTATTTTTCTAAAAGTCACTACAAACATTTGAATTCTTCACAATTTTTTCTGTTGCATGCCTTCTTTTGTTAATGAATGCGCTATTAAATTTTTGTATGTTGATGCTCTATTTCCAGGCAAATAGTCGAAATAGCCGGCGTTTCATGATTTATGTTCATTCGAAAGGCATGATAGTTGATGATGAATATGTGATATTGGGATCCGCAAACATCAATCAACGCTCTATGGAAGGAACAAGAGACAGTGAGATTGCAATGGGAGCCTATCAACCACATTATACCTGGGCAAGAAAATCTACTTACCCCCTTGGACAAGTAAGCTTCCCTTTTCCCATCAATGGATACTAATAACGGTTTATGTGGATTACGTAGCTAATGTGATAGGAACATTTAAGAATTTTTAATCACCTATAATTTTTCCAATCTCTAGAATTTGCCATGCATACCAACTATGGTCATATTTTATTGAGCACTGTAGCAGGCTAGGCAGCTCTTTAATATGCATTATGTTCCTGTTGGGAACATGCGGGGACAAAATTCTCTCAATTTGAATTTTAGGAGGAAAAGGAGAATACTTGAGTTGATAATAGTTTTGATTGTTTTTCTACACTCTTATTTTGTAAGCCATTAGCATGTTCTTCTATTTAGCAATAATTTGATGAAACTATGCTATGTAGGTCCATGGATATAGGATGTCGCTTTGGGCAGAACACACAGGAACAATTGAAGATTGTTTCTTGCAGCCAGAGAGCCTCGAGTGCGTGCGAAGGGTTAAAGCGATGGGTGAAATGAACTGGAGACAGTATGCAGCAAATGAAGTAACAGAGATGAGAGGACATCTAATGAAATACCCTGTTGATGTTGATAGAAAGGGCAAAGTTAGACCCCTTCCTGGCCATGAAGAGTTCCCTGATGTTGGAGGGAAAATAGTTGGGTCATTCCTTGCCATGAAGGAGAATCTAACCATTTGACTATATATCTACTAACATTAGGATAATGAATTAATGATCATTGTAAATTAAAACAGTAAAAACAATTTTGAAGAGAATGATAGGTTGAAGAAAAGAAAAGAAACTCACTGTATAATAAACAATAATCTGTATCAATTGTTGTTTTTATAACTTATTAAGGTTTTGTTCTATTGTTTGATGTAATTTCACTAACTTGTCATACATAAATATCAATAGTCACATACTCACATGTATTAAGTGGGAAATTTCCCAAACTCTCGTGCATCTTTTTTCTTTTTACTAGTTCAGTAATTTTTCAACAGAGAATGATATTGAATTAGAAACCAGAACTCATCACATTAGAAAAATCTCTAGCATCTTTATTTCCTATACTAATCAATATAACCAAAACAGTTCCAATTCATTAAATGAAACAAGGAGCAAGGCCTTTGCTATTATCCTAAAAACTGTGTCTCCATTTTCTCAAGATACTTCATGTTACATTTACAAGTTTTGCGCGCATAGTACTCCGATCAACCTCCACTCGAAGACCAAGGGCTGCAAGCTCCGGGACTTCGGCAGTTCCCTGATACTCCAACTGCTCAACTACCCTTCGGTTCTCTTCATTGCCCTCCAACATATTCCTTACACACCATATGCCCCATTCTTTCAAGAAAGGATTGTCTTCGTCAATAACACACTGCTGCAATAGCAGCAGAATCCCATTCTGCTGCCGGATTTCATTTTGTGCGTGCTTCCTTCTATATGTGCAATTTCCAATAACTGCAACAATGTCTCGCCTGAACCCTCTGTAAGGACATGGTTTTAAAGAACTACTACTAGCACCAATACCATCTTGATTCTCAAATTGCTTCATTACTTTCCGGATTGTTGTTGGTGGCTCAAGATCTCTAAGCAAAGACAAAAGCAACTCTATGAAGCCATAAGAGAATAGCACATCAACAACACTCTCTGCATCATCCCTGTTACCTCTCGCATTATCTTGAGCACAAATGTCCCTCAGTATTGTGAGCGAGTAGCCGAGAATATCAACTTCGGGAGAGCCACTAGGAAGACCAGAATTGCCTCTCCCTGCATGTTCGAGAATCCGAATAGACTTCTTGAATATTCCATAAACAAACAATGCAGTATCTGTTGAGATAGTAACATCTTCTAGCCGCTCACTTAAGATTTCCGATAGGATTCGCAGAAGGAAAGCTTGTTCAGAGGAAAACTGACCATCCTTGGACTCGGTATCTTCTTCACCCAAAGGATCATCCACATACTGTAATTTAGGAAATAACACAGGCAATTGAGATTCTTCGAGGCAGATTCTTGAAAGAAGCAACTTTAGCCAATCCTCAGCAAAACCAGCTAGATCAAACATAAACCAATGATTAAGAAAATCAAAATAACCTAGAAGAAGAAGAAAAAGAACAACAGAAACAGCAAAGGATTCAAAAATAAATGAACAAATAAACCACAAAGGAGGAAAGAATAAAAAAGGGGAACAGAACAAGTATTCTCATCACCCAAATTATAGCATCTTACACAGGAAAGTATAAAACAACAATAGACAGTACTCTCACCCACCCAAATAACCAAATACTGCTATCTTATACTACTTATAATTGTGATTACCTCCCCATAAAGTTACTATATTTAAACAAAGAAACTACAATTTCTTTTTTTTTTTTTTTTCCTTGAAAAAGAAAAGTACAGAAGCAAGAGCATAAAGCTACTAACCAGAAGAAGCAGTTCTCACAATTGCTGCCATTACAGGCCACCCATCATAACTTGACAGAATTTGAAACCATTCAGGATTCCCATCACAACAAGTATAAATCACCATACACAAAGGGTCACAAGTCTCTTTGCTACTAACTCTAGCAAGCAAAACAAACCCTTCTGGATACAACTTTTCCCAAACAGCACGCTGGTGTTCTCTCCCAGCAAGACAAACATTCGCCAGAACCTGAATTCCCCAACGAACCAAACCCAAAGAATAAGAAGAAGAACCAACCTCTGACCTCAAAATATCTGAAACAACAGCCACCCCATTGTGCCCAATAAACGAGTTCTGATTTTCAATGTCCCCAGCACACAGGTTTCGAAGGAGCTTGAAACACAGAGCAATAATATCATGATTATGATTATGGTGTTCAAGTACGTCTAGAACTGCAGCGAGGACCTTTTTGGAAGCAAGTTCTGAACGACCACCGTGGGATTTTGCAGTCTCTGTGAGAGATTCAAGGGAGTTTTCCAACGAAGAAGTGTCGGAAGCAGTGACGAGTAACTGAAGGGTGTGTTCTGATACTGTTGGGTTCTTCAACAATGAAGATGAATCTGCAGTAGTAGCCGTACCATCATCCATTTTGCTTCACCGGAATAAGAAAGAATTGTTTATTTTTTGCAGAGTTTGAAGGTAAAAATTTGATTTCGATGAAAACAAAAGACACCCTACAATTTAATTCGTTCGTTATAGTGCCATTGAAAAGCTAGCTTATCGATGATGGCGTCTCGTCGGAGGGTTTCGATTCTGATTTTCATTCTAGAGAGCACGAATTTTTCAGCTGGTGTTAAAAATGGTGGACGACGCCGTTTTATTTGTCATTTTTATTTCATTTTTTCTTCTTGGATTTGAAATTTTGAATATACAATGTTAAAATCTATTAATACTACAAACTTGAGAAAATCAAAAGTTGAGATGGCCGAGTTGGTCTAAGGCGCCAGATTAAGGTTCTGGTCCGAAAGGGCGTGGGTTCAAATCCCACTCTCAACATGTTCTTATTATCTTTATAATTTTGTTGGGTCAAACTATTCTTTCGGGTTTCTTTTAACATTCGATCATATGGGCCAAGTAAACCCAACTTCATTTCAAGTTTTCTATTATATTGGGCCAAGAGAACCGAATTTCAAATTAAAACAATCCTAGAAGAGCTTCAATGTTCACCAAAATCAGAAGTCTTACGAAAATAGTTTTTACCCAATAAACACACAGAATTTCTTGACAAAAAACAAGAATCTTCATATTCCCAGCACAAGAAAATCATCATAAGAATAAACAAAAAAAAAAAAGCCGAAAGAAAGAAAAACGAGATTTATGTTTAGACAAAAAGACCTACTCTAGATTTATCTTCCAACAAAAAAAAAGTGAATAATTTTCTAAAAGTTAATTCAACTAAACTAATGAGTGTATCAACTAAGGATGAAATCCGGTGAGACGGTCTGCCAAGAGTTTTAAATCTAGCCGTCAATGAATCTGGCTTGATCTAATTTTTTTTAGGCTTAAATTTATAGTAAAGTCTTTTCATTTTAAGAGATTAAATTTAAACTTACTGAAAGATTTACAAGACTTGTCAAATTAGTCTGGACCTATTCAAAATTACTATGCATATAAATTATTTTCTAAAAATATTATAAGCGAGGTTTGTATTCTAAACCATTATTTAAAAATCTTATTATTTCTACTAATCTATCGAATCTTTTTTTATAATTATATGAAAAAAAATGTTTGTATCTTAATAGATCTTAGGCTTATTTAAAATTTTAGTCCAATTTAAACTTTTTATTTGTTAACAGACTCTGGGCCAGACTAATTTTTTTAAATAGATCGTACTCACACGTTTAAACAAACCTTTAACAAATTACAATCTTGATCTTTTAACAATAAAACCTCACATGACCTAGTGTGTTTTCATCCTAGTACCAACGAACAAAGACACATATATGAGACGTTTTATACCACTGCATGACTATATAATGCATGCAACTTTTCATACTTGCACCCAGGGACATTTCTGTGAATTTCGTGGTTATAACTTAAGCGTCTAATTTTTGCTTAATTTATTTTTTATAATAAATTTTAAATATTTAATAATTATTTATTTTTATATTTTAAAATTAAATATTAATTTTTAATTTTTTTAATAAGTTAGACAAATATTTTAAGACATCATAATAAATTAATAATTATCTTTAATATACAAAGAGATTAATACTTAATAGATATCCGTCTTTTTCCTTTAAAGTGGACTTTAAGTCTTTAACAATATGATTTTTTTCACTCAAGTTAAAGCAAGTAGTCATGATTTTTAGGTAATTAACATTATTTTATTTCTCCAAATAACACATCTAATTTTGTATATGTTAGAAACAATAGACTAACATGAAGAAAGGATTTGTGTATTATTGAGTGTAATCAAGTTGTCTATTCAAATTTGTCTGAAATTGTACACTATAAAGGGTATTTATAGGTACTAAGAGAATCGTAATAATAAAGCCGTAATCTCCTATAATAAATATTCAGATATACTAAATGATACTAATTGATCCTAATTGATCCTAATTATTTCTAACAGTATATAAGAATATAAATTATCCAACATAAATACTTGTTCTGAGAGTTATTTGAAATTGAATTGTTTTGAGCTTGAACATAAAGTCCAAACGCTTTTGAATTGTCTTTCCGATATCTTTTCCAACGAAGATGAATTCGTCTGAGTTGTTTGTGCAGAGGTGGGGAGTAGTACTTGCAAGGAATTCCAATGGTTAAGTCAGCAAGAGTTTTAACAGGTTTTTAGTATATTGGATTTGAAGTATACCTGAGGGTGTTAGGGTATTTATAGGTGTAGATGTAAAATCAATAACCATTTTTTAGAGTGGTTTCACCTTTGGTGATGGATAGTCGTTTCCCCCTTATTAAGGATGTTGTTAAGATCTCCTTTTTAGAAGCGGAGGAGAGATAGTCGGAGTTGGTTACTTGTTTATAAGTTGGACCAAAATTATGTCGCTGTGCCCGACCTCTGTGAGGTCGGGTGAGACGATGTTGATTAGATCGCCTCTCTTAATTGGGCTTTATTCATTTTGGGTGTGACTATGTTTTTGGGCTAGGGTATGAATAGCGTCCCTACTTGAGGCCGAGCTTTATTAGGTGAGACTCAAGCATTTGTAGGTCAGATTGATCTCTTGTGGTGTCGGCGCATCACATCGGGCAGACCACCTTTCGAGGGATTAGGTTTGGTACTCAACGTGATTTTTATGAACCTGAAGCATTGCGTCTTTTCGTAATCATTTGCATGTTTCTCCACGGATACATTTAATAACCGTGCACGCCATAAATGGGGGGGGGTGAATTTGTCATTTTGCTACTTGGATCTTATAAATATTTAACCCTTTTTTCCCTTTCTTTTTGCTTCTTCTGAAACGTTTTGCTTTATTCTTGCTCAAAGCCTTTGATCTTCTTCGTTGCAACTGTTTTTTCAAGTCGTAGAAATTCTTAGTGAAATGTCTATATATCTTGTGATATTTGCAGTATTCTATTCGACTTCCACCATTCTTGTTTTTTATGGGCCAAGGTGGTGGAAGCTTTTCGATATGGCAGATCTCTCTGTAGATGTCAACAAGAGAAACTTGCAAGGAGTATAATTATGATACCTTTGAGGCTTCTCTAAGCTATACTCATCCTTTTTTTTTGCTTCCTTCTCTTTATCCTGTCATGGTGAGAAAGATTTTGTCTTGGAGTTGGCTCTCTTAGTTAGGAATTCTCTTTCATGTTGATGTGTTTTTCTGCTCACTCTTGTACCTTGTATAGAAAAGTCGGATGTCATTTTGCTCTGGATTGGGATAATCGTTGATGCCATTAACTAGCCCCATTATCACTACTTCTGGAGGCAGAGTTTGAATCTCCAAGTAGGCTTTGTTGAATCTTTCCATATAAGTTCGGAGAGTTTCTCCAATCTCTTATTTGACCGCTAGGAGGCTTGGAGCATGTTTGACTTTGTCTTTCTGGATTGAGAATCGAGTGAGAAACTTTCTTGCAAGATCGTCGAAGCTGGTCACGGACTTTGGTGGTAGACTATCAAACCACATTATCGATGCTTTGGTTAATGTCGTCGGGAACGCTTTGCAACGAGTTGCATTTGACGCGTCAACCAAGTGCATCCGGCTTTTTAAGTTGCTTAAGTGATGTCTTGGGTCAGCCGTTCCATCATAGAGGTCCATGTTAAGAATTTTTAAAGTTTCTGGGAACCCTAACTCTTCGATAAATAGATCTTTCCCTCTAAAGGGGGTTTCTTCCCAATCTGTATGATTGTTCCAACCTCGAAGGTCGGCTTCTAATTTCAAAAGATTTTCTTGTATCTTTCTTCGTTATCGCACTTCCCTTTTCAGATATCTTTCAGCCTCTCTTTGACGTTCTATCTCCTACTCAAATTATTATAATCGACTATGGTGCCGTGTACGAGTCCCATTAGTTTGATCGGATTTTGGTTTACCATATCCTTAGGAGGATAGATTTTTGAATTTATCATTCCGGGCTGAGGGTTTCGCGATGTTGATAAACCCCTTTTTAGGGTTTATCTTGTGCTTAATTTAGTATATTTTATCCATTATCCTTACACTTTATTCATATAATTCGCATGTTTTATATTTTCCTTCCTAATTCTGTACTATGAGTGAAAACATGCTTCTTTGGCCTTAAATTAGCTAATTTTAATCCTCTCTTATTACCATTCGAATGCCGTGATATGTTTGCTGAGTGTTTTCAGAGTTTATTGGGCATGAATGGCTTGGAGGATGGAAACGAAGCATGCAAAAGTGGAAAAACACAAGAAATTGAGGTTTTAGGAAGCTGGTAGCGACGCACACGCGTGGTATGACGCGTACGCGTGACTGGCGCAGGATACAAGAGACGCGTACACGTGGGACGACGCATACGCGTGACTAAGTTTTTGATTCAACGACGCGTATGCGTGAGCGACGCGTATGCATGACAAGGCGTCACTTGTATCCTGCGCCAGTCACGTGTACGCGTCATACCATGCGTGTGCGTTGCTGCCAGCTTCCTAAAATCTCAATTTCTTGTGTTCCTTCCACTTTTGCATACTTCCTTTCCATCCTCCAAGCCATTCCTGTCCTATAAACTCTGAAAACACTCAGCAAACATATCACGGCATCGAATGGTAATAAGAGAGGATTAAAAGTAGCTAATTTAAGGCCAAAGAAGCATGTTTTCACTCATAGTAGAAAATTAGGAAGAAAAATGTAAAACATTCGAATTATATGAATAAGTGTGAGGATAATGGATAAAATCTACTAAATTAAGCACAAGATAAACCCTAAAAATAGGGTTTATCAGAAGTCCCTCCCTGTTGTGGCCATCCGTTCATCGTTGTGATATTCTAGTTCAAATTCGGATGCCGTATGTTCGTTTTTAGGGTGATCATCCGCCATGATTGGGTGTAGACTTCCAGGTCCTCGGCCTTGGCGCCAATGTTCCGAGGGTTACCTGATACTAGGTTGTTTTGAGTTTGAACGTAAAGTCCAAACTCCTTTGAATGGTTTGTCCGACATCTTCTCCCACGAGGATGAATCCATCCGAGTTGTTTCTGAAAAGATGGGGGTAGTACCTGTAAGAGACTCTGATGCTTATAAGTCAGTAAGAATTTTAGCAGATTTTATTAGATTAGATTCAAAATATACCTGAAGGTGTCAGAGTATTTATAGGTGTAAATCTAGAATCGATAACAACCTTTTAGAATAGTTCTACTTTTGATGATGGATAGTCGTTTCCCTTTTATTAAAAAGGTTGTTAATAGTAGTAGTTAATTGCTTATTTAGATAAATTGGACCGAACTCATATCACTGTGCTCAACCTCTTTAAAATTGGATGAGTATCGATTAGATCAACTCTCTTAATTAAACTTTATTCAGTTTGAATTTATCTGTGTTTTTGGACCAGAATATAGTATAAACAATACTCATATATCTTTATGCCAAAACAAGAATAACGGTAATTCATAATAGCTACTTGCATTAGAGTAATTCAAATTGTGTTCACGTGACGTGAATATATGTATATTCAATGACTGACATATCTGTTATGTAGCAGTTTAAAGAAAAAATTGGTTTATCCTTAAGAAAAAAGGAAAAAAAAAAACAAAACCGGTAGTCTAGCAGTTTAATTCAAGTAAACCTCTTTTTAAAGAAATCAATATTTTTTATTTTTATCGACGGGCAATATAACATATATGTCGGTTCTTTCTGAGATTGTGCATCTTCACGTGAAAACAAGTTTGACCATCTTAATAAAAAAAGGTTTACCAAATATATAGGATATATAATGATCATCAAGGACCAACTAACAATAACTAAAAACAAAGACAAAAGAAAATGAAGAAAATGTTTATGAAATTTATTTCATCATAACCAACCATATTTATTTCAAGCTTCTTCATTCATCAAGATATAATTTATTCAAACCCATCTCAATGTGCTAGAGATGTTATATCATCTTGACGCCAAAGATCCTCAAAGACTTCATATGGTTTCTTCATCAGATAATTTTCACCGATCTTATTCTTGCATATGACACACCTTTTACTTAGACAAAAGAGAACCTTTCTCAAACGATGGATCGGCCATTGATGTTGCAATTGGCGAAAAGTGTACAAAACAAGCTGGGTTGATGGGTCAGGCTTGTCCATGATGAGACTGTGGCAGAGATTAATAGTCACCAAATGCTTCAAGTTCTCAAGCACACAGCACAATGCTTTAAAGTTCACTATTATGGATTGAATGCTCAAGAACTTGAGATTTGGGGTGTGTTCGATCAAGGCTCTAGCATGATCCATTTCGAAGCAGCTAGTGATTTTCAATTCGGTGATTCTTTTGCAGTATTTGCCAATTGCTCGAAAAATTTCATCATGATTGGTCATGCGGGTAATTGTGATGGATTCCAGCCCTCCCCATAAACTAATTGCATGTTCAATTGCTTCTTTTGATAAGTTGCATAAGGCAGGTAGAACTAACCTTTTCAGATTTGGAGTCCTGTCCAAAAATATAATACATAAAAAACTTTACCTCAATAATAATAATAAATAATTTAGATACTTTAAAATAACAAAATTAGTAAATAATGATTATATTCACATAGTAAATTCTTATATGAATTTATTTGAATTTTTAAATTTCTCGTTCAAATACTATAAATAAATAATTGGGTAAAGTGTATTTTTTTGTTTTTGAAGTTTGACAAAAGTTTCAAAAATAATCCTAAGTTTTATTTTGTTTTAATTTTGTCCTAAAAATTTTCGATTTGCATCAAATAATATACCCTTAACGGCTGATTTTTCAAAAAATTTTAAGACCAATTCAACAACAATTTCATAAGAACAACTTTCAACACGAGCAAATCAAGCATAATTTTATTGCATTATTGTTAGATTTGTCTTAAATTTTTTAAAAATTTAGCCGTCGAGGATATATTTAATGCAAATCGAAAACTTTTGGGATAAAATTGAAACAAAATAAACTTAGAAATATTTTTAAAACTTTTACTAAACTTTAGGAACAAAAACTATACTTTACCCTATATAATTTAATACATGTTTAAGATACACCTTAGTCTTAGATTATTACTGACTTGAGTGTCAAAATCTTTTGTAGATACATCTTATTATTCTAGATCTGCCAACTTGGAGAATAAAAAATTCTACCGCGGCTTCATATGCTGATGTTAGAATTTTATGTTCTACAACTCAACTTGAAGTTATCTTAATCTGTATACTTTGGCACCCTTCTATATTTCTATCTTACTAGAAATAATATCTAAAGACACTAGAGAGAATATTAATTGAAAAACTAAATCTTACATTATTACTGTCCAAAGAAAAAAAATAGTCTCATCTCCTATAGATATAAATAAAAAAATATCTTAAAAAAATTCTACTTCAATAGTATTATGCCTATCAAACTACATAAACGAAGTGCTCAACCCAGCCACCTATCATAATTTTTTAGACATACATACACTTTATAAATATAATATAGCATAATTATGCAATTTGAGCACAAACAATTAAAAGTAGTGTTACCTTTCAGCAACAAGGAGCAAGTGTTCGTCCTTTATATAAGCATAGAAATTGAACACAAAACAGCGAATGTGTCCTATTTTGCTCTGAGTTAAGATTCCTCTCAAGATTTTAGTCATTCTTTCACTTGAATCTTCAAGGTTCCAAGATCCTAGAATTTTGGGTACGTTAAAAGGCTTATAGCAGAGTACACTAAGGTCAAGTTTATGCCAAAGTTTAGGGTCACTACGAGTTTCACGCCAAGTTTTACACACTTTTGATACTGTTGCAAGCTCTACAACATTAAGGGCCATGAAAATATTCACCAACAACTCATAGTATAGAACATCATTAATGTTTCTAGCATCGGTGTTATTGGATTCCACACACTTTTTTTTCATTGTTCAAAAGTTTTTCTGCATGAATCATTAAAACCTTAATTAATGTATGTCAAATGCATGAGATTATTGTAAAAGAAATTATATGGAAATAAAAGCATTTTAAATTGATCGAACTATATATATAACTGTGTATGCTAAGAACATCTTCATAAACGAAATATTCTTCTTGTAATAATATAACGTTTCATTCTTAATGTCACATAAATTTCTGAATCTTACTAGTCTTAGATCAGTCAATTTTCATGTCGTATAGATACCTAGATTTTAAAAACACGAATTAACAAGCCAAAAAAACTGAAAATTCTTTCTATGATCATATTTGACCCAAGACCTTATATTATGCATTCCTTTTCTCTTATTAAATAAGTGTTCAATTTTTAGTATTTTTTCTGCCCAAATTAATGAAATTGAATATTATTAATACTATAATTTCTTCTTCAATTATACCCCAAAATTAATGGATGAAAGAGAATACAACTAAAATAATTAAAAAGAGTAATTATTGTTATTAAAATCATTTTGACCTACTTTTTAACACATTTCAACAAATTTTTTAAGGCAAGTACTTAGTATCATTAAAAAAACACAGGTAAATTATTTTTTTTTGTATACACTTTTTTTGAATAACCTAAATAATAAGTTAAAAAAAGTATTTCATGTATTAAATGTTGGAGATATTATTTTGGTTTTCAAAGAACTAATCCTCTAACACTTGTTTAACTAGATTAGTGAGCTAATTACTAGACCAACCCAATTTGATTTTAAATGTTAGAGATATAATTATTTATATGTCTTTTTCTAATAATTTAAACTAAAAAAAAAGTGTTTTCATGACATGATATCCTAATTTCTATGATTGAAAGCTCTAGAGTTTATTTTTTGTCAAACCTAAAAAAAATTCAGTATAAAACAAATAAAAAAAATCTATACAAAAAATTCAGAAAAAATTCACACAAATCTAAAAAGAGATAAAAAATTTAAAAAAAGTCACACAAATTAAAAAACATACTCTTGCTTAAAAAGATGTGTTAGATATATAACTATTCATATGTCTCTTATTATCACTTTGAGTTTTTGAAAAAAAAAATGAAAACCATTAAAAAATATGCAAAATAGATCTATTATGCAACAATACACATGATGAGAAGATAACATACCCTCTAATTTTGAAATGGTGGCAAAATAATTGTCTTTTTTTTAATTCGTGTAAAATTCAAAATAAACATAAACATATATTCAAGAATGGATGAAACATTTGACTTGAACAAAAGTTTGGAACAATATAATTTAACAGTATTTATGTATAATCAATTTTTTCACAAAACGAAAAAAAATTTGTTAAAAGATATAGATTAAATTGTGGAGTTCGAGTATCCAAGGTTAGGGATACAATCATGGACAGACTAAAATGAAATATGACATGAAGGAAAAGAAATAAGCGTACCTCTTACGTTACTCTCTTTGATTTGTGGTGAACAAAAGACTAAAAAAGATTAAAATTTACACTATGTAATTTATAGATAACCAGTCAAGACCTTATAAAATTCTATAAAATTAAATATACTTTTCAACTAGAAATTGTACGAAAACAAAAAAAAAATTGGTCAACAGAAAAATTTACAATTACAACATTTAGTCATTCATAACTATCGTTTGAATTTTCTAATACGTTTACTAATTAATAAATTAGTTATATTAGGTGTACACAAAAAATTAACCATTAAATCAATTATTCGTATAAAATATATATTAAAATATAAAATACATATTTAAAATAAATAAAATAATTTCAACGAAAAACGAAAACAACATTTATTAGGAATTAAAAAACTAATTTAATTTGTTTCGTTATTAAATTACGTAGTATTATCTTTTTTCGGTCATAACTCATGAGAGAAAACAAAAATAGTAAGATAATTAGCATTTAATTTGTTAGATTTTTTTTCTTTTTTTTGTAAGGCTCAACTTTAATTTTTTAAGTGTCTTCTTATATATTTGCATTATTACCATAGTTGGAATTTTTGCGACATTTGAAAGTGAGAGAGAACAGCCACAAAATAGGGATGGCAACATGACAGAGTGGGGGTGGGAGATATCTTTCGGTTCTCCGTCTCTACCCCTAGATTTGCTTCTCGTCCTCGCTCTAATCCCCATCATGGGAGAATATTGTCTCCCATCTCCATTTTTTGCGAATTTTTATTTTCCATGGGGTCACATTCCCTATCTTTCTATATTGATTATTTATATAAAAGTTGTAATGAAAAATAAAAAAATAAAAAATATTATTACAACATACAAGGACACAATCACGTAATGGTGAAAAGGGAAAGGGCGCCGCGATCAGAGACAATGAGGCGCCGAGGAGGTGACGACACTATGGGCACTGAGTAGGAGTGGCGAGGGGTATGATTGTGATGCTATAGAAGATTTGGATTTGCAAGTTTTGGTCTTCTGGGGTTACTGGGAAGTGGGAAGATGCAATGTTAGTATTATGGAGATAAGGAAAGACACTTTTAAAATTAAGGTTAGGTTTTTTCAATATATATATATATATATATGGTTTGTGAAATGACTAAAATATTTATATTAGAATAAATTATTAAGGGTATTTAAGTAAATTTAATAATTCGGAGATTATCGGGAATTGGGCTAGGATCTTACTCGGGTTTCCATGTTTGCCTCGGAGGAATTTTGGCCGCCATTTCCACGGAGAAAATTCTCCGTCTTCGAATCTCCATTTGGGGCAGTTCCCGTGCTTCGGGGAGTTTTGCCATCCTACCACAAAGTGAGAGAGAAGAGAGGAAAACATAATTTTCATTTTTGTGCAAAGCAATAGATTTCAAACAGCAGTTTCTCATTCTCTCATCGTTGGATCGGCTTGAAATTTGAACTGCAGCTTTATCTCATCTTGTTCTTCATTCTAAAAGGTGGAGATTTTGATTGGAAGTTTGTAGAGAGAGAAATATGCTTCAAACATCAGCTTTATTATTGGGTATTTTTCATCTTCATGTTACTCATTTGTAAGCTTTGGTGCTTTGACACACAGAAGGATTAGACGCAGAGATTGGTGGCCGTGACCTAGAAATCTCAGCTGCCTGATGGGAATGACGAAGTCGGCTCTAAGTCCTCAGTGGTAGATAGGGATCGAATTTGGCGCGAGACCACTTTTGAGTCCACAAGAATCGTCGCTTCGGGTTGGAGTCGTTCTTTGCTAGTGGTCTCCGCTCCTCCGTGTTGGTGGATTCCTTTGTCACCACCACTAGCCTTGCCAATCCCTAGGAGGTTGTCGACTTGAGGGAGGAGGAGCAGAAGCTGACACAGGAGCTTAACTAGCAAGTGGAGCAGTCTGAGCAGAGGTACAACGACCTTCTTGTATGCGTGGGAGGAGCCGTTGCAATCAGCTTGGACCTGACGGAGAAGCTGGAGCATCTCGATCGATTGCGACAGCAGATGGAGGAGTACAACTAGTAGATACGCGCCGGAGGTAGTGGCGTTGCTGATTCCAAAGGCAACGTTGCTGGTGGGGCACCCACGTCAGCACCTTCTTCACCGCCTTAGCAGGGGAGCCACAACGACGACGATGACGATTACCGAGATTTGTAGGGGTTGGGGCTTTATTTTTTTTCTTTGTCTACTTCATTGTACTCTAATTTTGTGACATTAATTTGTATTTCAGACTATTTTTTTAACAAAATAATTTGTTGATTTATGATAATTTTATATTTTTGCTAATAATTTTGTTAACTTAATTTGACTACTAATTGTGGTTTATTAGTGTCTAAAAAAATAAAAAAATAAAAAATACTACCGTCGGATTAATTCGATGGTAGTTTTGGCGCTATTTCACTTCAAATGGCGCCAAACTTACCGTCGGATAATCGTCAACTCAGCCTCGACGAATCTATTGAAAACACCAATGGAAAATCCGTCGGTACTTAGCGTCGGAAGGAAAAATCCGCTGGTAACGAGTTTTTGGCGCCGTTTATACCGTCAACCCTGGGACGACGATAAACTGATTACCCACGGATTTATTTGATGAATCCGACAGTAAATCTGATGATACTCAACATTTTTTAGTATCGGTCTCTAATAAATTAGCAACCAGTTTTGAGACCAATAATTTTCAGCATATTTTTTATGTTGGTTGCCAAATCGGTTGCTGGTGATAAAATTAGCAACTGATTTTAGCAACCAACTGCTTTATCCCCTTATATTTTAATTAGTCGCTGAATCAGTAGTTAATTTTATCATCAGTGGCTGATTTAGAAACCAACTCCTTAGTAACAGATTTAGTGACCAACAATGTTTAGCCTAGTTTTTTGTGATCAACTGGTTTATCACCTTAGTTTTTTGTTAGTCGTTGAATTGGTCACTAATTTTTATTATTAGAGACCGATTTAAAGACCAACTCCTTAGCGATCAATTTAGCTACTAACAAATTTTCAGCTATTTTTTATGTTAGTCTCTAAATCAGTTGCTAATGATAAAATTAGCGATCAATTTTGTGACTGATATGGTTTTTTTATTACCAAAAAATGTTGGTCACTAAATTCACTCGCTAATTTCTAATTTAGCAACTAACTAGAATGATTTTGGTGGCAGTCGCTAAATCGGTTTCTGACTTAGAAATTAGCGACCAACTTTTTTTTGGTATAAAAAACAATTGGTCACTATTAGCAACTAATTTTGTTGGTCACTAAAATCAGTTGCTATTTCAGTAATTTTTTATAGTGTTTCAATAGTTGGCTAAATTTAAGGACAGATATGGGTAATACTTAATGATAATTGTTTCGGTATAGAGTGAGTTTGAGTAGTGGTCGTCCTACACTTCCAAAACATAAATTTTGATGAGACAGATTATTGAATTTGATAAATTCAGTTTGGTGAATTTAAATTTTTTAAAAATTGCTTAAATAGAATTTGTAATTTAGTTTGATGATTTTAATTATTATATTTGTAACTTACGTGATATTTTAGTATTTTATATTTTTTTAGGACATAGATTATATTTTAGGTAGGACCATAGGAGAGATGTCATAAAAAAAAAGACAAATTGTATCACGTTTAAGATTGGACGAGTATGAGTATGAGTATAAATATGATCATATATGGATTTATAAGGTACTCGCGATGAATATAGATTTGAGACAATAAATAAATATTTGCAAATAATAGGAAGAGTAATGGAATAGATAGTTAATATTCGGAACATGTATGGTATTGGAATATGTGTTCACTTCTTCCCATTGCCATTCTTAGATATTATCAAGACTATTTCATTTCCCTGAATAACAGCTAATCTTGCATATCAGAATATAAATGATCAAACATAGATACTCATATATCTTTATGCCAAAACAAGAATAACAGTAATTCATAATAGCCACCTCCATGAAAGTAATTCAAATGGTGTATGTTCAAACAACCACATTTATTTAAAGCTTCTTCATTCATGATCATATAATTTATTCACGACTTCATATAATGCCTTTTTGGTCATATAGTTTTGACCCGCCATCCTATTCTTGCATATGGCACACCCGTTATTACTTTGACAAGTCAAAATCTTTCTCAAACGGTGGAGGAGCGGCCATTGATGATGTTGCAATTGGTGAGAAGTGTACAAAACAACCCGGTTTGATGTGTCAGGCTTGTCTATGATGAGACTATGGCAGAGATTCACAATCTCCAAATGCTTCAAGTTCTCAAGCACACAGCGCAATGCTCTAAAGCTCACGATTATGGATTGAAGGCTCAAGAACTTGAGATTTGGGGTGTGTTCGATCAAGGCTCTAGCATGATCCATTTCGAAGCCAATAGTGAATTTTAGACCGATGATTCCTTTGCAGTATTTGCCAATTGCAGGAAAAATGTCCTTATGATTGATCATGCGGGTAATTGTGATGGATTCAAGCCCTACCCATAAACTAATTGCATGTTCAATTGCTTCTTTTGATAAGTTGCATATGGCAGGTAGAACTAACATTTTCAGATTTGGAGTCCTGCCAGAAGAAACTCTACCTCAGTAATAATAATAATGAGAAAGTTAATAAATAATGGTTATATTCACGTCAAATCTTATATGAATTTATTCGATTTGTTTCTATTTTTTTTCAAACATTATAAATAAATAATTTAACACATGTTTAAGGTGTTTAATTTATTTCTAATTCTTATGTCTTTTAATTTTAGATTATTACTAATTTGAGCATCGAAAACTTTTGTAGATACACCTTATTATCCTAGATTTACCAACCTGAAGAATAAAAAGGTTCGCCATAGCTTTTGTATCCTGATGCTAAGACTTTATATTCTACAACTTACTTGAAGTTATCTTAATCTAAAATTGTTTCAATTTCGTCTCGCTATTAATTTTGTTAACAACTTATTAATGACAAGACAACATTGAGACAATTTTAAAACAATAGGAACTTAAATAGGACAATCTAAACGTTAGAAAGAACTTTAAAACTTATCCCAAACATTGAGTACAGAACGATACTCTACTCCAAAAAAATATCTTAAAAAATTCTGCTTCAATAATATTACCTATCAAATCACACAAATGAAGTGCTCAAAGCCTAAAACCAGTCACCTATCATAATTTTTTAGACATACATACACTTTATGTATATAATATAGCATATATAATTATGCAATCTGAGCACAAAGAATAATTGAAAGTAGTGTTACCTTTCAGCAACAAGGAGCAAGTGTTCGTCCTTTAAGTAAGTATAGTAATTGAACACAAAACAGCGAATGTGCCTTACTTCGCTCAGAGTTAAGATTCCCCTCAAGACTTTAGTCAGTCTTTCACTTGAATCTTTCCAAGATCCTAGCATTCGGGGTACGTTAAAAGGTTTATAGCAAAGTACACTAAGGTCAAGCTTATGCCAAAGTTTAGGATCACTACGAGCTTCACGCCAAGTTTTACATACTCTTGATACTGTTGCAAGCTCTACAACATTAAGGGCCATGAAAATATTCACCAACAACTCGTAGTATAAAACATCATTGATGTTTCTAGCATCGCTGATTTTGGATTTCACACACTTTTTTTTCATTGTTCAAAATGTTTCCTACATGAATAATCATTAAAACCTTAATTAATATATGTCAATTGTCAAATGCATGAGATTGTTAAAGAAATTATATGAAAAAAAAAGTATTTTAAATTGATTGAACTATATATATAACTGCGTATATGCTAAGAATATCTTCATAAATTAAATAAAATGTTCTTGTAATAAAAAAACATTTCATTCTTAATGTCACATAGATTTTTGAATCTTACTAGTCCTAGATTAGCCAATTTTCATGTCGTTTAATGAACTAGGCCATAATCAAAACATAAGATTGAAAATCTAACAAAATTAAAGTTAGATACTCAGTTTTTAAAAACACGAATTAACAAGTTACAGAAACTGAAGATTTTCTTTATGATCATATTTGACCCAAAACCTTATGCACTTCTTTTCTTCTCAAATAAGTGTTATTTTTTAGAATTTTTTTCTCTCCACAAATCAATAGAATTGAATATTCTCAATACTATGATTTCTGCTTCAATCATACCCCAAAATTAATTAATGGATGAAAGAGAATACAACTAAAATAATAAAGAAGAGTAATTATTGTTATTAAAGATAATTTTGACCTACTTTTTAGCACATTTCAACAAATTTTTCAAGGCAAATATATTTAGTATCATTCAAAAATCAGAGGTGAATTACTTTTTCTTAAATTACAACTAAGATCTATTATGCAACAATACACATGATGAGAAGATAATGTACCCTCTAATTTTAAAATGGTGCAGAAGCAACTGTCTTTTTTTTTTAATTCTTGTAAAATTCAAAATAAACATATATTCAAGAATGGATGAAATATTTGACTTGAAAAAAAGTTTCGAACAATATGATTTAACCGTATTTAGGTATAATCAATTTCTTCACGAAACGAAAACAACAAATTTGTTAAAAAATAAAGATAAAATTGTAGAACTCAAGTCTTCAAAGTTAGGATACAATCATAGACCATACTAAAATGAAATATGTCAAGAAAAAAAAATAAGCATACCTCTTATGTCACACTCTCTTTGATTTGTGATGAACAAAAAATGGAAGAAGACTGAAATTTAGACAAAAAACCGAAAAAGACTGAATGACTTAAAAAGACTCAAATTTAGATGTGTGTATGTGCGCGTGTTGACTAATATTTAATGTGTATATACTATTTTTGTGTTTAAATACAATGCTTTCAAAGAAAAACAAAAACAGCATTTATTGTCATTAAAGAATGTAACATTATCTTTTTCCGGTCATAATTGATGAGTGAAATCAAATGTAGTAAAGGAAAATATTTGATAATAAAAGTATTAGTCAAAAATACTAAAATTTATCTTATTTAATATTTAATAATTATTTATTAATTATTGTAACAAATTCTAACTTCTTTTTATCTTTATAGTATTACTAAATAGTAAAATAACTAGTATTTAAGTAACATGCATCATAAACACATAGATTATTTATTTATTTATTTTATGTAAAAAATACAAAGTTTATATTTTTAATGTTTATTTTATATTTATTAAAATAAAAAATTTAATAATTTTTATTAATAATGTTATAATGAGAATTTTCAATTTAAAATATTTCTTTTTATAATAGAGATGGCAATTTAAGTCGACCCAACTTAATTCGATCTTGTGAATGGGTGCAAAATTTTTAATAGTTGGCTAAATTTAGAGACATGTATGAATAATACCTTATGATAAACATATATTTAAGGATGGATGAAACATATGACTTAAAAAAAAGTTTCGAACAATATGATTTAACCGTATTTATGTATATAATCAATTTCTTTACGAAACGAAAAAAATAAATTTGTTAGAAGATAAAATAAAATTGTAGAGCTTGAGTCTCCAAGATTAGAATACAATCATGGACAGACTAAAATAAAATATGACAAGGAAAAGAAATAAACATACCTTCTATGTCAAGACTTTATAAAATTGTATGAAATTGAACATACTGTTCAACTAGAAATTATACAAAAAAAAAATAATTGGTCAATAGAAAAATTTACAATTACAACCTTTAGTCATTCATAACTATCATTTTGAATTTTCTAATACATTTGCCCATTAATAAATTACATGAATATAATTTATAAATTTTCTATATTAGGTTTACATAAAAAATTAACCACTAAATTAATCACTCGTATAAAATATATATTAAAATAAAAAATACACATTTAAAATAACTAAAATAATATATGCGTGTTGACTAATTTAGTTACTAATATACTAAATTAGTGAATAATATTTGATATCTATATACTAATTTTGTTTTTAAATATTAGCATTCAAGTCACCAAAAAAAATATAATGCATTCAAAGAAAAACAAAAATAGCATTTATTAGGAATTAAAAAAGTTTTTAGTTATTAAATAATGTAGTATTATCTTTTTTCAGTCATAACTAATGAGAAAAAACAAAAGTAATAAACAAAAATATTTGATAACAAAAAAATTAGTAAAAAATAGATAAAATTTATCTTATTTTATATTTATTAATTATTTTTTAATTATTCTAGTATTTTTTTTATCTCTATAGTATTACTAAATAGTAAAATAATTAGTATTTAAGTAACATGTGTTCCTAAACACATAGATTATTTATTTATTTATTTTATGTAAAAATACAAAATTTAACAATTTTTACTAATATTGTTATAATGAGCATCTCCAATGGAGTCTCTAAATTTAGGATACAATCATGAAGAGATTAAAATAAAATATAACAAGAAAAAAAAATAAGCGTATTTTCTATTTCATTTTTTTTGATTTGTGGTGAACAAAAGACTGAAAAAAATTGAAATTTAGATTCTATGTAATTTATAGAGAACTAGGCCATCAAGTCCTTATAAAATTCTATAAAATTAAATATAGTGTTCAACTAGAAATTGTACGAAAACAAAAAAATAATTGGTCAACAAAAAATTTATAATTACAATCTTTAGTCATTCATAACTATCGTTTTGAATTTTTTAATACATTTACCAATTAATAAATTACATGAATATAATTTATACATTAATACATACATTAATTTCTAAATTTGCTATATTAAATGTACATAAAAAATTAATCATTAAATTAGTCACT
>NC_029775.3:105769781-105797444 GCF_000817695.3 Arachis duranensis
TATTTTATATTTATTAATTTTTATAACAAGTTCTAGCCTTTTTTTATTTCTATAGTATTACTAAATATTAAAATAATTAGTATTTAAGTAACATGTGTCATAAACACATAGATTATTTATTTATTTATTTTATGTAAATAATACAAAGTTTATATCTTTAATATTTATTTTATATATATTAAAATAAAAAATTTAACACTTTTTATTAATAATGTTATAATGAACATTTACAATGGTATGTTTTTAGAGTATTACTTTTGATATTTTTAAAAAATAAATTAATTTAGAATTAAAATTTTTATTGGAGTTTATTTATATCATCTTAGAAATATAGTATCACCTTAATGGAGAACCAATAAAATTTTGTCACTCATATAATTATGTTAATGAAATAATTAAAAATAATATAAAATTTTAAATAAACCAAGACTAAATATTGGAGGAGCAAATTTTATTTTAATTTTAAATCACTATTTAATCCCACAAATATTCTTATAATATTCAAAATGAAATTAAAATTAGAACTAGTATTAGAGATATTCGTCACATATTAACTAAATTCAAATAATAAAAAATTATTTTTACTAAGGGTGAGCGACACCGGTGGCAGTATGTGGCATGTCAAGCAACAATTGTGAAGTAGGATGATTATTGATGAAGGTGGGGGTGGCAGCCGGTTGGAAAAGAAGAAGGTATTGGAGTGAAATATTTTGATAAATTAGGATTTGGGATAGTTATTTTTTTGAAACAACTAAGTGAATTTTTTTATTTAGGTAATTTGTAGAGTGTTTTTTATTTTTTTATATGTACTAGTGTATGTTCCCGTACCTTGTACGGGATAATACATAAAATTATATTAAAAAATTTATTAAAAAATTAAATAATATAATAGTAATTATTATTATAAATATTTTACAAAGTTATAATTAAAATTAAATTCTTAGAATTTTAATATTAAAATATTAAAAATAATATAATTAGTATTTGTCTTAATCAATTTGAGTTTGTTAAGTGATTATCTCACTCGTTTGCTTAAACAACTATTAGGAGTTAGAATCTCGCCTTGTATATATAACAATTCATTGTCTAGCGATAAACCCTTAACAAATGGAGTATCAATACGTGGTTAGACTTGGCAGGAGTTTCCGAATACGCGGGTACCTGACCCGTCCATACCCGGATGGAAAGCGTAATAACTTGATCCGAGTCGGGGCAGATTTTGCTCAAGACAGGATATGATCGGGTTTAGGGTGTACCCGCCCCAGATATATACATATAAACACTTTTTAGAAATTAGAATTTGCCTCACATCACAGATGATTCATAACTTCAGTCTATACTCTATAGTCATGCAAGATAAACTCAGTCATCCTCACCCAAAATCTTCTTCTTCTCGACTTCTTCACAAAAAAACCGCATAGCTCCCATCATGTTGTTGCTGAGTCCATCGCCGCCTACCCCTTCACAACTCCCATCTTCCTTCACAGCCAGGACGGACTCACGTTTAATATAGAGGGGGCATTTGCTCCCACAATTTTTTTAAAAAATTAATACTTCTATACATATATACCACTTATTATATTATATTTGTCTCAAAATAAAATATAAATAGTTCTTTTGTATTTTATGTTAAAAAATATTTTGTTAAACTTAACACATAATAATAATTACATTGTTAAATTTGATTTAGTATGAAAAATAAATAAATACACTCAAAAATTAGTGATAATTAATTATATTATATTAGTTAATTAATTAATAATTAAATTAAAACTTAGTTTTCTAATTAAATACAACTTAAATTATTAGTGATTTTTTAAAAATTGTTTAAGATAAAAAATATATTATCTATGTATTAATATACTGTAATTATTTTGGTTAAAAAATTTATTTACACTATAAAAATTATAATCAGTAGATTTGACAATTAAGTAAAATAATTGTTTAAAAATATATATAAAAAAATAATATTTAGTCATGTTAAAAAAAAGTCCTTATAAATATTTTTTGTTATTTTGAATATTATATTATGTGTATAAAATTATATTTTTATTATTTTAAATATTATAATAATGATTATGTGTATATTTCTAGTTCTTATCAATATGTATTAGATAGTTCTAATTTTAAATTTTGAATATATCTAAACCAATTTAGGTTGGTCAAATGATCAACTTAGTCATCCGCTTAAGTAAGTATTGAGGGTTCGAATTCTGTCTCGTATGTATAACAAGTCGTTGCCAGCCAATTGTAGATTTTTAAATGAAATTCAAATTCATGACGGATTTGTCCTTAACTTGTTGAGTATTGTGGGAAGCAAAAAAAATATCTATACCTAAATTTTATTATATTTTTGTCCCCATTACTAAATTTTTCTGGGTCCGTCATTGTTCATAGCTTATGTCATCATCGCTGCTCATCCCGTTACCGTCGCTGTTGAGCCCGTCGCCACCTTTCTCCTGCCGAGTCCCTTTTCTCTAGGTAAATTTTCCTCTCTCTTTCTCTCTCTCTCTCCCTTTCTCTCTCTTTCTCTCTCTCATTGTGAGTCTGTTAAATTCTTCTCTTTTTCTTCCACAGACTCATCACTTAGTCGCCTTCGCTATGAGCCCAGACGTTGCCATTGTAATTTCATCTGAGTCTGTCACCGAATAAAATAGAATTTTTATTCAAGTTAAAAATAGACATGCATGAGATCATTTTTGCATGTAATCTCTGAATTTTCTCATCCAAATTTGATCTATGTGGTTGAGTATTTTAGTATGGGATCATCGTGGTTTTGTTGTGACACTAATGTGATAAAAATTTTGGTAATTTCATAACTAATATATGAGATAGACCAAATTATGAAAGTAATAAGAGAAATAACATTTAGATTTGTGCGTAAAATTTATAAGAGGTTATCTCAGGAAAATATATATTTATAACCCAAATACGTAGAAGATTGTTAGAAAATTATTATTTTTTAATATATTTATGGATAATACATATATTAATTATAATCGTAACTTAAGTAATTTCACATTAAATGACTCATACAACGGTGATCTCATTTATTATCATAAATGTTGAATTAAATAAGTCATTATTACTTTTGATTTAGATAAATGAGATTAAAATCATAGATACTATTTTATTTGAGTTTTAGGGTTTATTGAGTGTCACATTCAAATATAAATAATGACTTTAGAATTTTGGTCTCCAACACATCAAACTCGCCTTCGTAGCTCTTTTCCCACAGTAAAATTAAGATTCAGCCCTATCAAAAATATAGAAGGTTTTAGTTGACGAAGATAAAAAAATCACAAGAGCCAAATTCTCTTATCTCAATCATACTCTCGAATAAAGAGACGCTTCCACGCTCTTAATTATATTTTTTAATGAGTTAACATGAATGATCTTGAGGTTGAGAAATCCTAAAATTTTTAGCTAAAATAAAAAATTTTATTCAATCAAATGATAATAAATAATTTTATTGAATTAAATTATATTAATGCGATCATTGGATGATAAATAATGCTAGAAAAATAAATAAATAATATTTTAAGAGTATATAAATATTAAATTGTCATTTCAATTTACTTTTTTAATCAACGATAATAAATATCTTAAATTAATTAAATTTTTATAAAAATTATACACCTAAAACTATTTCATTTTTTCAAAATTTTTTTTATAATACAATGGTTCAATGAGAGGTTGACTATTGAGAATTGAGTATAATATTTTTAAATTTGTATTTTCAATAAAAAAATATACTTAGTTCTATCCATCCTAAATAATTCTATATTCACTATTACTTATCCATCTAAATAATTCTAACATTAGATGAAAGAGAAATAATTTAATAAATTTTATGTGTATATAAAAAAAGAATAAAAAGAAGATATACAATGCTTTATTTAATTCAGCAAAATTTATGGGAATAAACACATAGAATAAGAGAATAAAAAATGATAATAAAAAAAGCTAAACATTTGAATTAATATCAAAAAATAAAAACTAATAAAATAATGATAATCTATCATAATCTTAATCTTTTAATATAATTAATTAATAATAATATAATTAGTCTACCATAATCTTAATCTAAGCTTTTAATATAATTAATTCTAATTAAGTAATCAAATAAATTGAATATAAATATGTCTAAAATATTAAAATTTTATTAATGCATTAATTGAAATATATTATTAGAACATAAAGATTTCAAATACACGGTATAATATATAATTTAAGAACAATAAAATAAAAATATCTAGACTTTTATAATAGTATTTAAAATTTTCAATGACGATAATACAAAGTGTTTAAATTGACCAAATGAATTCAATAGTTATCCTTTACACATCTTATTTAAATTTGAATCTTAAAATTTACTTTTATCTTTTTTTTCTAATATCAATTATTTTTGACAAAAAATAGAGAAAAAATTTATTGGACAAAAAAATATCCGATCAAAAAATTATTATAAGGAGATTTATAATTAGAGAAGAAAAGAATAAAAGTATTAATAATAATTAAAAAAAAGAAACGAATCTTGTATTAAAGAATGTTAGAAAAGAAATAATAAGGTTCATATTAATAATAATAATGTGGAGGAATGATGTTGCTATTTTAGACTTTTAACCTTCGTTTTTGGCTATTTTTTTTGTTTTTTGCTTTTTTTAATTATCAAGTCATAAAAAAATAAAAAACAATTCAAGAAAACGAAAACAGCAAGATCGAAAACAGTAAGATCAATAGTAACTATACAAATCAAAATACATAGGAGAAAAACAAACTATTATATGATAGAATTAACATGAGTATATTTCATCATTAAATAAACAAAGTTAATGCACAACAATATTACATGTAAAGAGAAAAAAAAAGAAAAAAGAGTTAAAATATCCAAAGTGATAAAAAGATTATTTTATAGAAGACTATAAAATAATGAACTTCTAACTAAATTAAAATGTACTTATTATTATTAGAAAGGGTAAGAGAGAGCAGTAGAGAAAATGTTTGTGTGTATTCAAGTTGTGTAAAATGATACAATATAGAAGGATATTTATAGGTGCTAAGAGAATCGAAATAATAAAGACGCAATATCTTATAATAAATATTTAGATATGTTAAATAATGCTAATTGATCTATACTATATGATATCAAAATAAAAAAGAATCACGGTGCTAATATAATATTATCAATATTATATAAATCATTTTTGTATTTATTTTTCGGTGCGTATATAATATTTAATTAACACATTAAGATATATATAATATTTTGTTAATACATATATAATATAAAGTGATTTACAAATTATTTTATTGAATATTATAAATTATTATTAATTCGTATATAATGTATAATTAAATTTAATGAATTCAATTAGAATAAACAACAAATATATTCTTTTTATTTCAGACTTTATAAATGAATAAATTAATTAACTAATATAATAAATTATAATTAATGTAGTAAAATTAATTAAATAATATATATTATAATAAATTATACTAATATTTAAATATCTAATCAAATCAATTAGCTGATATAATTAAGGCATGGTAATAAATTATATTGAATAAGTTAAAATAATTAAATCGGGAAATACTTTCCAGAGCATGCCACGTCAGCTCTATCATTAAGTGCAGACATCCGATTTTTATATAATAAAATAGATTGGGCTAAATCTGCAGTCCATTGTTCATATTGTTTAGATTTTTCATTGTCTTCCTAGCGAAGTTGTAAAACAAAGACAAAATGTATCACGTTTAAGATTGGACGAGTATTAATATGAATATGTCTTTATGGGTTTGTAAGGTACTCGCAACGAATATAGATAGACTTGAGCAAAAAAAAAGGATAAATCGATGCCTAACTTTTTGGTTCGCAAATATTTAAGTTTTTAAAGATTTAAAAATACATTTAAATTTCTAACTTTTCAAAATTTAGACACATCGATCTCTAAGTTTTATTCGTCCCATTTTAAAAACTCTTCTTCGTGTGCATCTATATCGACCAGATTAGTGCAACAGGAATCACGTTTGATTTTTTTATTGGGTCTGACAGACCCAAGTGAACATTAACAATTGATATGTCCAAATTTTAAAAAATTCAAAAACTTAAATATATTTTCAAATTTTAAAAAATTTAAATATCCACGAATCAAAAAGTCAAAGATTTATTTATTTTTTTTCATAAATAAAATGTTTGCGAATAATGACACAAATAATGAAATGAATAGTTAATATTCGAAACGTGTGTGCTATTGGAATACCTTCTCACTTTTTTTTATTGTCATTCTCATATATTAGCAAGACTATATATTTTCTTAAAGATTTAGCTATTTCAATTGATACTCTAATAATATATTTTAAAAATGTAATAATAATTTTTAATTTTTTTATATATCCAGATATTAAAAATATAAATATCTTTTTAATTAATAATTTTAGTAAAATATTCTTTTTATGATGTTTTTAGAATGGACTCTAAAAGCATGTTAACAAGACAATTTTCTCTCAATTCATATAAAGGAAAACAAATAATAAACACTTATCTGAATACAAGTTAAAAAGTATTATTATTAGAAAAATATGTAGAAGAATAGACCAGGACAAACCATCAAAATATATCTGAATTATTTTATTGTTGACAAAAATATTTTTAAATTTTATTACTGATAAAAATATCTTTAAATCATTTAAAAATGTGACAAAAATATACATATTGTGAACTTAAATATTTTATGTTAATACAAAAAATGATGTGGCCAATGGAACTTTTTATATAAAAAGTAAGATTCTAATATTTACAAGTGACTCACGTCATACTTTTTTATTAAGGAATAAATCTTTGATCATAGCTAAAATTTTTTTACAAGTTTTAAAATTATTTGAAAAATTTTTTATCGATAACAAATTAAAATTTAAAAATATTTTTATCACTATTAAGACACTTCAAATACATTTTTAATAGTTTACTCGATAGATCTATTATTAAAGAGATCGATAAATTTTTTTAGTTAAATTATTTTGTACTCTTAGAACAATAATAATTTAAAAAACCCAAAAATAAAAAAATAAAAAAAATGCTGTGTCAAAAATCAAAATAGAGTCCTAAAAATTCTTGAATGCATTTAATACGTACAAAAGCATATATGGAATTCATTAACTTCTTGAAGATAATTTTCTCTCATTTTTTTTTTATATTTTTTTCTCATTCCGATTTCGAATAAAAGTATTTAATGCCCGATTTTACTTATCCTTTCTTTAAAATCTTCTTTTTTTTAAAAAAAAAAATTTCTAAGAAGCGACCACAAATATAATCTCCAAATATACAATCTAGTCATATCTATTTTTGAAATTGAGATTATTGATACAAGTTTAATCGATATCTATATTGAAGTCGAACAAAAATTAAACAAAATAAACACTTTTAAATATAATTAAGTATCAATATGTCTAATTTTATTCTGTATTTATATATATATATATTCTTAAAACGAGTCTAATAATAATGTGTATTATTTATTATCAATACCAAAAACTCTAAAATACTTTATAAAATTAAAAAAATTAAAGGCGTTAAAAATATATATCTAAATAGGTTCCTATGAAATTTTATGTCAAACTTTTTCGTTTCCAAAATTTTTTTTATTATGTTGTTATGATTTATTTACTTTAATTTTTATATCGTGCATATATGTCTTATTCACGTATTTAACAAAAGAATTTGTAATTAGTATATTCATGTATCCCATATACATATATTGCGTCATGCATATGTAGGTATAAGTGTCTTTGCTTCCAACTCTGGAAGTAATTATAATATTTTTTGGTTTTTAATTTTTTATAGTCAAGAAAAAATGTATGCAAAGCTTTCTAGCTAATCTCTGATTGTATATTTGGAGATTATATTAGTGGTCGCTTCTTAGAATTTTTTTTTTTAAAAGAAGATTTTAAAGAAAGGATAAGTAAAATCGGGCATTAAATACTTTCATTCGAAATCAGAATGAGAAAAAAAATATAAAAAAAAATGAGAGAAAATTATCTTCAAGAAGTTAATAATAAGTATTAAAAAACTATAATATAAGTATAATTCTACTGACAAGTATTATAGCAACAACATCTTAATAAATAATATTGTATGCACTGTTACCAGTTGTCTCAAATAGTATAAATAAAAAAGTAAATAGAAAAGGTGAATGTGCAAGAACGAAAATTCAAAGAAACAAATAATTGCAATACGTATAACAGAATATATTGACATTTAAAATGCACGCTTAGTTTATAAAATTTAAAGCAAATAACAAATTATTTGGCACCATCATATCTAAGTTTGAGAGCATTTGTGCCGGAGTGACCAATGACAGTGGATGTTTCTTGATTCTGAACATTTTGGATACTATTAGATGTGATTTGTCTTTCCCCACAAGGTCCTGCTCGACTGGGAGCTACAATAGCTGAATCACTTTACACATCATGTGAGGCAGTGTTGGAAGGTTTATTGGCTTGTTGAGTGTATGATTTTAGCACACCCGAAGTAGGCATCATGTGTATCCTAACGGAAAGGGGTAGTAGTAGCAATAGGTGGTGGTCTCCCATTAGTCGGAGCAGTCATGCCTGATAATGACCCAACAAAAGTGTATGGATCCGCATGCAAGTCAAGGGGGTGACCGGTAGAAAGCCTAGGCCTCCCCTTTCGGCCTCGGCCTCGGCCACGGCTGCAATCTCCGTCTCTACCAACCATATCCTGTACACATTTAATTCCAGCTTTTCAATTTTTTTGATGTGGGGATTGCTTTTCAATACTGTATTAAAAGGTAAAACAGAAAATTAAAAAAAGTATTAGATGCCAAGCACCTTTTTCTAACACATATAGTTTCTACTACAAGATAGAGATATCTGTGAACACTCAAAAAAATATGTGGAGGAGCATCTCCCACACGCACATACTAAATATTTATTTAATTACTGTTCGAGATAGTAAACAAATTTCAGAGGCCCTTGTTAATTGACATATAAAACTACAGACAAAATATATTTCACAGCCTCACATACAATCTACCAATTTTTTCTATTGTATTTTTATTTCAGTAACTGTTTTAATACTTTTGTCCTATGATTATTACTAAATATAGTATAAGAGTGAACTAAATATAAATGCATATTTGTACAGCAGCTGAAATTTTGATTATATAGTACTTTGAACTATAACCAGATTGGCCCCACATACAATCTACCAAAAACTGAGTAATGTGACATTCATATTTCATAGTTTCATACCATACTGCAATTTATTTGCATATAGTTACAAGATCCATCCAATCACATTGGTAGGGAACTGCAACAACATGTAGTTCAAGTAATCACCCGAGATAGATCCTGCACTATGACCAAGTTATGTAAACAAGAAGTTTTCCTCCAACTTCACTTAATCACTAGAGTAAAATATCAACAAGTGTAACATCTTACCACACTGAGCTTTATGCTTAAGTCGTAAAATAGAGGTGGTGTGATATTACAACCTTTAAAATAAAATGTGTACATATAATAGCAGAAGAATTATAATGTACTAGGAGCCTTGAAGAATGGGAGAAATAAAACTCGCGAAAAAAAAAGTGCATCGCTCAATAAACGAGTTTACTTGCGTGCTAAGAAAGCTATAACCATTAAACATAAGAGTATAAAAGTAGGAATAGAGTGTCAAAGATACAAAATAACAAGCTCCTAACTTAGCTTGCGAAGTCAAGATTGGCCGGAGAATATTTACACATATATACATACATATTCAAAACCCGAATGCACATAAACAAAATCCTGCCTCTCCATAAACCTCTAAGAGGATAAAAAAGAATAAGTTATTCGGAGAGAAAGCCAAGTACATATATATAAATCACTGCACAACAAAATAACTCAGTAACCACGTCGCCTCAAGTATCCAAATGCCTAGTGAGATGCCTCTTGACCTGCATCTGAAAAGCAACAACATAGTATGGAATGAGAACCGTAGGTTCTCAGTATGGTAAAGGTGCCACACACATAATATATAAGGTCCTGGGAATGCCAGAGACAATCCTAGAATGCCGACACTCAGATTATAGAGCTTAAAGTATTAAACAGAAGTCATAAAAGATGGTTTTCTAAAAGTATCTAAACCTAACTTAACTTAACCTTATATCTAAGTGCCATACTGCCGTTCCTCCATACCTCCAACTCCATCATGCATTCACAGACAAATAAACAGATAAAAGCAAGAACAAGAAGGTTACAAATACTGTAGGTAACAAGTATACATTTAACATGGCAAGTACACTTAGTCACACCCAATTAAAGCACAAGCAAGTAATTCAAGTAATATGCATATGATGCATGCCTGTCCTATGGCTGATGAGGCTCATCTGTCGGTTATCCAGCCAACCCGACAAGTCCGAAAATCTTAGACTGTCCCTCGACGTGCATCCCCAATAGTCTATGCATAGATTTTTTCAAAATAATCAATATTGCTCAATGGGGGTTACATTCCCGGGAATTTATAGTGCCCGATCACCCTTACGTCTTAGGGTCATCAGATTATCGAGTTTTCAACTTGGTATACATGGTGGTAAGCCACGACACTTTATCCAGGGAATCTCGTATCTCAGATCATTAAATCATTCAAGCCAAATTTCATACATAAACTTTCATTCGAATATCCAGTCAAGTATCATATATGGCTTATCTGTAACACCTCATAATGAATTCATCACTTTTTCAACTTTACTTCACCTTTAAGTTATCTTCATTTCCTAACTTCATCTGATTATCAGGTTTAATACTATTATTTATGATCAATTGAATCAGAATAGAGGTTTAATAGTTTGAAATAGGTTTTAAAAGGCTTAAAAATCATGTTTGCTTGAACAGGTGCCACGCGTACGCGTGGCTCATGCGTACGCGTGCGCATGGGAGTGTAAAAATGCAGTTTGCGCGTGCGTCTCTGGTCATGCATACGCGTAGGTAAAATCTTCATATCACGCGTACGGTCTTGAAAAGAAACAGATTCAATAGCAAGGCTGCAGGATGATAAAATAAAGTTTTGACATACCATCTTCCAACAACAATAACTTATTCGATTTAAAATATTTTTCACCCGTTTTTCGAATGGCATAAACTTCACGAACCCAATTTTTATTTTAAAACAAGTTGGAAGAAAATTGAGGGTCCAGAAACCAAGTTATACCTCGCCGAAGTTTGGCCAAAAACTAACTTTTTAGAAAAACTTGCAAAACCTCTTTCCTCATTCAAACAATTCTCATGCTCCCAATACATTCACTTGCACATATTAATATCAACAAGTCCTATTTCTTCAACACCATATCCACCATAAACATCATACTTGACACCCACAATTATCACATTTACACAAGCTAAAACCACCAACAACAATTGCACATATATATAAGCCAAGTCTCACAACCACACCATAGTTTATGAATTACACATTTGTGTCCTCAATTCATTGATTAACATTTCATTAATCCTTCAAATAATCAATACCACATCAATCCGTATTTAATAACAAAATAATAAACCACAATATACACATACGTTCCAACTTATCCTATGGTCATCTAGCCTAAGTTTTCACAGAACCTTACATATTAAATGTAAGAAACCTAAACCATACCTTGGCCAATGTCCACGTAACGACCAAATCAATTTATTCAAAACCAAGGCAGCTCCTTAAAATTCAACAAACTCTAAGCTCAGCTTCTTCCAAGTTCCAATATTCACAATTTCAAACTCCAATTATTTATTTTCAACCTAATACACATTTATAACATATATATATATATCCAATTTAATACTCAAAGCTCAAATTCAATGAAATTAAAATAGAATTATTGCATTCTCACCTTACCCAAGCTTCACATAAGCAAGAGTGAATATTTTTCTCAAGCTAATTGGATCCTAAAACATCATAAATCAAAGAAATTCAACTTCCTATTCAATAGTTCATGAATTAGGGGAAGAGAAAACTAAGGATAAAATAACAAATTACCTATGAAATTGTTCTGGTAGAAATGCAGAGCTCGACGCGGTGAATGTGTGGCCGGAAACGGCGCGGCGATCGGAGCTCGGACGGAGAAGTTACAGCGTAAGGAAGATTGCCGTAAGGGTTCGGGAGTGTTTTCTTCTCCCTGGACCTTTCACGATGCTTACAGGTGAAATGAGGAAGAAAGGGCTTTCAGGCTCATTTAATGTGTTGGTCCGGTTGGACCGACGGCTCGGTTTGGCTCTGGTTTAATCGGTTCGGCCCGTTCGGTCCAATCTTGGACCATTTTCTTCGAAATTAGTGTCAAAATTCTCATTTCGATGAACTCTATCCTAATTTTATATTATTTTTGTATTTTTAATATTTCTTATTAAAAACTAATTTATTGACTAATTATCTACTAATTTATCGGGGTTTACATCCTACCTACCTAACAAAGAATTTCGCCCTCAAAATTCAAATTCAGTTACCTGAAAAAAGATGTGGGTAGTCCTTTCGCATATCTGATTCGAGTTCTCAAGTATATTCCTCAATACCAGCTCGAATCCAAGCTACTTTTACCAATGTTACTTCCCTTCTACGTAATCGTTTAATACTGGTGTCATCAATTATCACACTGAGTTACTATAAGTGTTAGATCTTCTCTTACTTGGATTGGTTCCGGTTCCAGAACATGACTTGCGTCAGGAGTATACTTCTGAAGCTGTGATACATGAAACACATCGTGCAAATTCAAAAGATATGGCGGTAAGGCAATTCTATAAGCTACTGGCCCAATTCTCTTCAGGATATCAAACGGTCCAATATAACGGGGATTCAGTTTCTTAGTCTTGATAGCTCTTCCCACTCCAGTAGTTGGTGTAACTTTCGGAAAAACATGCTCCCCTTCTTCAAATTCCAAAAGCTTTTGCCTTTGATCAGCATAATTCTTTTGCCGGCTTTGGGCTATAAGTATTCGGCTACGAATCTTCTTTATCTGCTCATTAGTTTTAGCTATCATCTGAGGCCCTAACAAACTTCTTTCTCTAGTTTCATACCAACATAGTGGAGATTGACATTTTCTGCCATATAGAGCATCATATGGAGCCATTTTGATGCTCGCATGATAGCTATTATTATAAGTAAATTTCACCAATGGCATATACCGATCCCAGCTCGCTGGCTGGTCCAAAACACAAGCCCTTAGCATGTCCTCCAAAGTTTGAATAGTTCTCTCTGACTGACCATCTGTCTGAGGATGATATGCAGTACTCAAACTTAACTGAGTCCCAAATGCACGCTGAAAAGCTCCTCAGAACCTTGATGTAAAACCAGGATCCCTATCTGATATAATGGTAGAAGGCATGCCATGCAACCTGACAATCTTCTTAATATACATTCGAGCTAATTCTTCCATTGTGCAACTTATTCGGATAGGAAGAAAGTGAGCTAATTTTGTCAGTCGATCCACAACCACCCAAATAGCGTCACAACCAGATCGGGTTCTAGGCAAACCTATCACAAAATCCATTGCGATACTCTCCCATTTCCATTGTGGAATCTTTAAAGGCTGAAGGGTCCCTGATGGTCTCTGATGCTCGATCTTAACCTTCTGACACGTTAAACATTTAAATACATGCAATGCCACATCATTCTTCATCCTTGGCCACCAAAACATCGCTTTCATATCCTGATACATTTTGGTGCTTCCCGGAGGAATTGAAAACCTGCTCTTATGAGCTTCTTTCAAGATACTTTGTTGTAGGTCTCCGACATCTGGTATAACAATTAGGTTCTTGAACCTCCACAAACCATCTTAACCTTTTGACACTCTCCACTGTTTCCCTTGTTCAACTGTTGGCAATACCTTATGTAATGCTTCACTCTCTCGATGAGCCTTCACAAGTTCTGATCTAAAATCACTTGAAATCTGCAATTGACCCAAATACAGAATTCCAGATTCTTCTCTAACTCCCAAATTCAAACCTTGAATAACTCTTCTTCCTGTAGCATCATCCAAGCTGCATATAAAGACTTCTGACTCAAGGCGTCTGCCACATCGTTCGCTTTTTTTGGATGATAATTCAATTCAAAATCATAATCTTTCAGAAGCTCCGTCCACCTCATCTGACGCATATTCAACTCTTTCTGCTCAAAAAGATACTTCAAACTCTTATGGTTTGAGAAAACATGAAACTTAACACCATAGAGATAGTGCCTCCAGATCTTTAAAGCAAACACAACCGCAACAAGTTCTAAATCGTGAGTTGGATAGTTCATCTCATGCGGCCTTAACTGCCGTGAGGCGTATGCTATAACATTCTGGTGTTGCATTAGAACGCACCCCAAACCCTTCAATGATGCATCACAGTACACTTCAAATGGTTCACTTGGTTCAGGTAATACCAATACGAGTGCAGTAGTCAACCTGTGCTTCAATTCTTGAAAACTCTCCTCACACTCTGGAGTCCAGACAAAAGGCATATCCTTCCTAGTCAACTTAGTTAAAGGTAAGGTGAGCTGTGAAAATCCCTTAATGAATCTGCGATAATACCCTACCAAACCTAAGAAACTCCTGATCTCTGTTACTGAAGTTGGTCGCTCCCAGTTCATTACTGCTTCCACCTTAGCAGGATCCATAGCTATTCCCTGCTTACTCACCACATGACCAAGAAACTTCACCTCACTCTTCCAGAACTCGCATTTAGATAGCTTAGCATATAGCTTCCTGTCTCTCAGAATTTGCAGCACAGTTCGGAAATGATCAACATGCTCCTCTTCAGTCTTAGAATAAACAAGAATATCATCAATGAACACAATAACAAACTTGTCCAAATACGGTTGGAAAATTCTGTTCATATAATCCATGAATACTGCTGAGCATTAGTTAATCCGAAAGACATTACCGTATACTCATAATGACCATAACGTGTCCTGAAAGTAGTTTTCGGAATATCTTCATCTCTAACCCTTATCTGATGATACCCTGATCGCAGATCAATCTTAAAAAACACACCGGCACCTTGTAACTGATCCATTAGGTCATCAATTCTAGGCAACGGATATTTATTCCTCATAGTGATCTTATTCAATTTCCGATAATCGACACACAAGCGCATAGTTCCATCCTTCTTCTTTACCAATAACACTGGCGCTCCCTACGGAGAAACACTTGGTCGAATAAAATGGTTACCCAATAGATCTTCCAGCTGAGCTTTCAGTTCAACCATTTCTAAAGGTGACATCCTGTAAGGAGTAATCGAAATTGGACCGACTCCAGGCACTAATTCAATTGCAAATTCAACCTCCCGGTTAGGTGAAAATTCATTAATATCATCCGAAAATACATTTGAAAATTCACATACAACCGGAATCTGCTCTAAATTTTGATCATCACCTGATACTCCCACAGTTAATAACATAATACCCTGACATTCAGTTCCAGAACAGTTTACTATCATAGAATCCAAATAGTAACTATTCACCACAACCGGCGCTTCTGATCCTTCCAGCATAAACTGTACTGGCTTCTCAGAACAATCAAGCAAAACATAGTTCTTGGATAACCAATCCAATCCCAAAATGAGATCAAGACAAGTCATTGGCAAACAAATCAAATCATGCAAAAATTCACGCTGTTGTACTCAAAATGGAACTTATGGGCAACCTATTCTAGTCACTATAGCTTCATGAGTAGCATTATGCACTTTCAAATCATATCCTAAAACCACCATTCTCAATCCTAACTCATTAGCCTTTTCAAATGCAATGAATGAATGAATTACTCCTGAATCAAATAAAGCATTTAAGATTTTACCAGTCATTTCATAATTACCTCTAATTAGTGTCTCAGATCCCTCAGCACTGCTGCAGAAGTGGTATACACTCTCCTCGGCTGATGTACTCTATCAGTCTCATATTTCTTCTTCTCCAGACAACTATTAGCCATATGCCCGGGCTATCCACAGAAATAGCATACCCCAAGTCCCAACCTGCACGAAACTCCAGGGTGATATTTTCCGCACCTTTGACAATTTAGATCCTGTTGTGGCTGCTTCCCAAACCTTCTTCCCTGACTAACATTAGTTTTCGGCATTCTGTAATTATCCTGGCCCTGAGTCTGCTGTGGAACAAAGCCTCTACGCTTGAAATTCCTACCTCTCGGAGCAAAGTTCCTTCCTGAAGGCCTCTGAAAAGACACCCTCAAACTTCCTTTCTCTGTTACTGCCTTCCTCACACAATCCTCAGCTACCCTACTCTTATTCACCAATTCAGAAAATACCCTGATCTCCATTGGGACAACGAAACTTAGAATATCGCTCCGAAGACCTCCCTCGTATTTAATAAACTTCCATTCAGCAAAATCTTCAAGTGCACCTTGACAAATACGAGAAAAGTGACACAACTCCTCAAACTTACTAGTATACTCAGCAATAGTCATCTGTCCCTGCTTTAACTGCATTAATTCAAGTTCCTTGGCATTTCTGGCTGAATTAGGAAAGTATTTCTTATAGAATTCTGTCCGAAAAACCTCCCAAGGAATCGCAGCACCATCAGGCTGCAGGATACGTCGGGTTCCCTGCCACCAGTACTAAGCCTCACCTTGCAGCTGATAAGTTCCAAATTCAACCCATTGCTCCTCAGGAACCTGTTGGGCCTGCAACGCCCGTTCCATAGCCTGAATCCAATTATCTGTATCAGTGGGATTTGAGGTTCCCCTAAAAGTTGAAGGGTGAACTTTCAGAAATGTTGCAAGTGTCATAGGACCGCCCTCATAATTATTGTTCCCATGATTACCCTGGTTTATCTGATTACCTAGTGCCTCGGCTGTTGCCTGCATAGCTGCAACTATATTCCCCAAGGCAGCCGTAAAGTTTACTGGATCAGTTCCTGCGGCGGCAGGAGTAACGGTGCCAGTCCTACCTCTACCTCGCCCACGATCGCGTCTGCGAGTCGACATCTGGTCCCTATATACACCAAACAAGTGATATTAAGTTGATCAGTCTCAATATCGCAGGTCTAATGCTTTAAGTTCCAAATGCATACTCACAAACGTTTATGCGATGTATATCAGTCAAATATCCTAATAGCACATAAACACATATACAGAGAATGCACTGAAGCACAATCAGTCCGTCTTTCAGGCTCTATAGGAACGAACTACTCTGATACCATAATGTAACACCCTACCACACTGAGCTTTACACTTAAGTCGTAAAACAGAGGTGGTGTGGTATTACGACCTTTAAAATAAAATGTGTACATATAATAGCAGAAGAATTATAATATACTAGGAGTCTTGAAGAATGGGAGAAATAAAATTCACGAAATAAAAGCGCATCGCTCAATAAACGAGTTTACTTGCATGCTAAGAAAGCTATATCCATTAAACATAAGATTATAAAAGTAGGAATAGAGTGCCAAAGATACGAAATAACAAGTTCCTAACTCAGCCTGCAAAGTCAAGACTGGCCGGAGAATATTTACAATTATATACATACATATCCAAAACCCAAATGCACATAAAAAAAATCCTACCTCTCTATAAACCTCTAAGAGGATAAAAAAGAATAAGTTATGTGGAGAAAAAACCAAGTACATATATATACATCACTACACAACAAAATAACCCAGTAACCACTTTGCCTCAGGTATCCAGACGCCTAGTGAGATGCCTCTCGATCTGCATCTGAAAAATAACAACATAGTATGGAATGAGAACTGGAGGTTCTCAGTATGGTAAAGGTGCCACACACATAATATATAAGGTCCTGGAAATGCCAAAGGCAATCCTAGAATGCCGACACTCAGATTATAGAGCTTAAAATATTAAACAGAAGCAAAAAAGGTGGTTTTCTGAAAGTATCTAAACCTAACTTAGCCTTAAATCTAAGTCCCATACTGCCGTTCCTCCATACCTCCAACTCCATCATGCATTCACAGACAAATAAATATATAAAAGCAAGCACAAGAAGGTCACAAATACTGCAGGTGACAAGTATACATTTAACATGGCAAGTACACTTAGGCACACCTAATTAAAGAACAAGCAAGTAATTCAAGTAATATGCATATGATGCATGCTTGTCCGATGGCTGATGAGGCTCATGTGGTGGTTATCCAGCCAACCCGACAAGTCCGAAAACCTTAGACTGTCCCTCGACGTGCATCCCCAAGAGTCTATGCATAGCTTTTCTCAAAATAATCAATATTGCTCAATGGGGTTACATTCCCGGAAATTTATAGTGCCCGGTCACCCTTACGTCGTAGGGTCAACAGAGTATCGAGTTTTTAACCTCATACATATGGTGGCAAGTCACGGTACTTTATTCAGGGAATCTCATATCTCAAATCATTAAATCATTCAAACCAAATTTTATACATAATCTTTCATTCGAATATCCAGTCAAGTATCATATATGGCTTATCTGTAACACCTCATAATCCATTCATCACTTTTCCAACTTTACTTCACCTTCAAGTTATCCTCATTTCCTAACTTCATCTGATTATCAGGTATAATACTATTATTTATGACCAATAGAATGAGAATAGAGGTTTAGTAGTTTGAAATAGGTTTTAAAAGCCTTAAAAATCATGTTTGCTTGAACAGGTGCCACGCATGCGCGTGGGAGTGTAAAAATGCAGCTCGCGCACGCGTCCCTTATCATGCGTATACGTAGGTAAAATCTTCACGTCACGCGTACGGTCTTGAAAAGAAACAGATTCGATAGCAAGGCTGCAGGATGATAAAATTTAGTTTTGACATACCATCTTCCAACAACCATAACTTATTCGATTTAAAATATTTTTCACCCATTCTTCGAATGGTATAAACTTTACGAACCCAATTTTTATTTTAAAACAAGTTGAAAGCAAATTGAGGGTCCGAAAACTAAGTTATATCTCGCCGAAGTTTGGCCAAAAACCAACTTTTTAGAAAAACTTGCAAAACCTCTTTCCTCATTCAAACAATTCTTATGCTCCCAATACATTCATCTACACATATTAATATCAACAAGTCCTATTTTCTCAACACCATATCCACCATAAACATCATACTTGACACCCACAATTATCACACTTACACAAGTCAAAACCACCAAGTCTCACAACCACACCATAGTTTATGAATTACACATTTGTGTCCTCAATTCATTGATTAACATTTCATTAATCCTTCAACTAATCAATACCACATCAATCTATATTTAATAACAAAACACTAAACCACAATACACACATACGTTCCAACTTATCCTATGGTCATCTAGCCTAAGTTTTCACAGAACCTTACATATTAAATGCAAGAAACCTAAACCATACCTTGGCCGATTTCCACGTAACGACCAAATCAATTTATTCAAAACCAAGGCAGCTCCTTAAAATTCAACAAACTCTAAGCTCAGCTTCCTCCAAGTTCCAATATTCACAATTTCAAGCTCCAGTTATTTATTTTCAATCTAATACACATTTATAACACATATATATCCAATTTAATACTTAAAGTTCAAATTCAATGAAATTAAAATAGAATTATCACATCCTCACCTTACCCAAGCTTCACATAAGCAAGAGTGAACATTTTCCTCAAGCTAATTGGATCCTAAAACATCAGAAATCAAAGAAATTCAACTTCCTATTCAGTAGTTCAAGAATTGGGGAAAGAGAAGGCTGAGGATAAAATAACAAGTTACCTATGAAATTGTTCCGGTAGAAATATAGAGCTCGACGCGGTGAATGCATGGCCACAAACAGTACGGCGATCGGAGCTTGAACGGAGAAGTTACGGCGTAAGGAAGAATGCCGTAAGGGTTCGGGAGTGTTTTCTTCTCCCTGGAGCTTTCACGCTGCTTACAGGTGAAATGAGGAAGAAAGGACTTTCGGGCTCATTTAATGTGTTGGTCCGGTTTGGACCCGGTTCATTCGGTTCGGCCGTTCGATCTAATCTTAGACCGTTTTTTTAAAATTAGTGTCAAAATTCTTGTTTCCATGAGCTCTATCCTAATTTAATATTATTTTTGCATTTCTAATCTTACTTATTAACAACTAATTTATTGACTAATTATCTACTAATTTATCGAGGTTTACAACAAGCTTCTACTAAAGTTTATAACATAAACTTTCTACCCTTATACAAATATCTACTAGCCTATTAGACAAGTCTCAAATCATTAAAAATTTATATAACTACCGGTACCATCAAGTTTTGAAGCACTCCGTATAAACTATAAAAGAATATAAGAATGAAATTATATAAGTGAACATGTCAAAATCACAATGCTTATCCTACTTCCCTAAAGCTTAATATCTGAAAAGTTGATATCAAAACCACTAACTTCAGCTGATATAGTGGTTTATAGGAAAATAAGAGCAACAATAGCTTATGATATACAAATAAAAAATGAAATTTATGTTAAATGAATCACCAGGAAAGCCAACTGGTAGAACAAAATCCTCGATTATCTGTGGAAGCCACGATATTCTTCCATCAAAAGAATGCAAATCTTGGAACTTGTTTGTTGTAGACCTATCCTCCTCAACAAGAATAGTTTGCAACTGTGAATCATCACCTAACACATATCTACTCATAACAAGGGGGAAAATAATCAAATATGTAAAATGTACTTACCATAAGCTGTGAAGTTTTGTTCATAAATTAAAAAATAGGAAGAAGCCAAAGAACAAATCTTTAATAGTTTAAAAGTAAAGAGTAAAAATCTCTTAGTAGTACCATTGCTATATCTCTCAACCAATATCACTTTAGATAAGCCTTTACCTCTATAAAAATTAAAAACCACAACAAAATGAGAGGGGCAGTAAATAAATAAATAAATTAAGAAAAATGGTTTGTTTAATTCAAGTGAACCCTTCAAAATTAAACACTTGATCACAATTTAAGTAAATCAATTTTGAAACCAAAAAATGAAAAAGAAACCGACCCTTCATTATTAGCATGATTTTCATATTTGAGACTTGAATGCTTGGAAGAGCATGATAGATATATTTCACAGGCCCACATATAATCTACCAATTTTTTCTATTGTATTTTTACTTTAGTAACTATTTTAATACTTTTGTCCTATGATTATTACTAAATATAGTATAAGAGTGAACTAAATATAAATGCATATTTGTACAGCAGCTGAAATTTTGATTATATAGTACTCTAAACTATATAGTCCTTTATTAAAAAGTTTCTTCCAGGATTACTCTTACTTTACAAAACCATAAACTAATATTAATTATTAAAAAATTCTGTGCTAACTGACTGTTATACTTATAACTTTTGACTAATAATAAATGCCATCCAATAATCACAAAGTCAACACTATTTCAATAGCTACAGCAATAATTCAAAACCCAATGTTTTGTAATTCTAGAACAAAACAAACTAAAAAGGGTTTCAATTTCAAACGATTCACATAATGAAGAAGAAGCAATAACAGCAAAAAGGTAGGGGACTCACGCAAAATGAGAAGGCTCAACAAAGAGAGCAATTCGACGAGGCCTTGAATGGTTCTTGTGAGCTCGATTGAGAGAGAGTAAAGAAGGACCAAAGCAGGAGGAGCGACGACGGCAACAGAGAAAAGGAGCGACAATGGCGCGAATGTGGAGAACGACAGCGACACGGCAGCAACAGAGCGCGACGGCGACGCGAGCAAACGGAGTGACAACGGCACAACCGTGATGCCGGCAGCGGAGAATGAGGTTGGTGAATTTGGGGGTAAAATAAGGGTTGGTGAGGAAAATTAGGGGAAAATTGTGTTCTTGAACTTGGGCGGGAAGTGGACGCGAGGTTGTGTTTTTAACAATAAAAATCGACAGCAAAATTTGTCGATTTTAATTTAAAAAAAAGCAACACCATTTGCGTCTATTTTATACATTAAATCCACACCATTTATTCGATTTTAGAAAGCAATCGAGACCATTCAAATTTATCGACGAAAACATTGTCGATATTTTAAATATAAAAATAGATGTCACCCCCTAGTTCGTCGACAAAATATATACAGCAAGCCGTCGATTTTTTGCGTTGAAAAATATGCTTTTTCTTGTAGTGACACCTCTAAAAAGGTGAGCTTATAAGATCCCTGATTTTAAAAAATTTAATAATAAATTTATTTATAATTTATTCACAACTAGAAAATTGATTAATACAGACAGATTTAGTCTTTATTACAGACGAATTTTTTGTTACCGACGAAATTACCGACGGATTTTGTCCCTCTGTAAAAGCCCCGTCAGAAATTATTTACCGACGGATTTTTTTTCGTCGAAAATTTACCGACGGATTTTTACCAGTTACCGACGGATTTTTCCTCTGTAAATTCTCCATCCATTTTCCGAAGGCGACAAACTTTTCGACGGATTTTCCGTCTGTAATTACAGACGGATTTTTCGACAGATTTTTTGTCTGTAATTACAGACGGATTTTTCGTCTGTAATTACAGACGGATTTTCTGACGATTTTTCTGTCTGTAATTACAGACGGATTTTCTGACAGATTTTCTGTCTGTAATTACAGACAAATTTTCCGACAGATATTTTTTCTGTAATTTGAACTTTGGAAAATCATCACACTCTAATTACAAACAGAAAATCCGTCTGTAAGGTAAAATAGAATTTTTTATTTTTCTAATTACAAAATAAACTTATTTTCATACAAAATAAACTTATTTTCATACAAAATAAATATAAATTTAATCAATTTTTTATCTAATTTGTATTCGAATATTTATAATATTTCAAAAAATAAACAAATTCATCGTATTATCAAACTAAAAGAAAAGTACTATAAACAAGCAAGTCAATATAATTCAAAATATAAACAAAATGTATTGATCATCAATTATAATTCTTCCTTTATCCTCCAAAGATGCCAAAGACTTATGTAGATCTTGTTTTGTTTTTCAATTTTATGTTTCTCCTTTTGCAAAGGGTTTTATTTAATTCAAATTCCTTCTCAGCAGCTCTCAAGCTTTTATCTTTTTCTTCAAGAGTACTTGACAGATCTTCCAGTTCCTTCTCCTTATCACTCAGTGACCTTGACCGAACATCCAAATCATGCTGTCTTTCCAAGATTTGGTCCTCCCTTTGTTTAAGATCAACCTCCTTCAATTCCCAAGCTCTTCTCTTCATCTCGATTTCATTTTGAACCAATTTCCGGTGCATTTGTAGCTCAGTTTCCAACTTGTTTTCAATGCAGCTTCCTGACCAGCTATTGCTTTCTGAATTTCATCCTACATTTTCAGTCAAGCTAAATTAATGTACAGAAAAAATTTAGAATTTTAAAGTAAAATAAATGTGAGAGAACATACACATTCTCTAATAGCAAGTTTTCCTTGAAATTCAACCAACTCTTGCTCTTTCTTGTTCAGCTCAGTTTCCTGTTTAGCAAGTACCTATATTTACAGAATGCAAATCCAAACATGAATAACAGAAAGACAATATATATATTTCATATTAATTTCATCTAGACCAAGAATTTTCAGAGACGAACCTCTTCTCTTTTCTTAGAGTGGCATCCATCAATTTTAGATTGGTTTTCTCATCATGAAGGGCTTCACGTTCTTTCTCAAACTCCTTTTTTGTATCCTCTAATTCTCTTTGAAGACGGTCTAGTTCCTGAGATATACTAAAAAGGTGATCCTCTCTCTCATTGAGCAACGTTTGTGATTGAAGTAGCCTTTCCTGTTCTTGCTGTAAAATCTTCTACCTTTCAGAAAGGGATTGCCTCTCAAGTATGATCTCCTTGTCCTTTTCATCACAATTGAAACACGCACACCCACACCCACACACACACAATAGAGATCATCATACTTTTTAAACAATCAAATTTTAACAACATATGAAACTTAACATTGACTGTGAGTTGCACCATTCATGATCTAATTATTGTCAGCATTTCAATTCCAAAAATTGAGTAAATTTTTTAAGTAAAAGAAGATTTCAACTCAAAGCAATAACAAATTTCATTAACAAATTTCTTGCTTCAAGGATTTTCACAGTCTCCTGTATAACTACAGGATTTGTGTATTAAAAAAGAAAGGTTAGGTATCCTCCTAAACAAGCCATTATAGACAACACAGGTAGATATTGCATAATCTATTTGTACATGCTCCCAATGACAACGAAATTAGCAAATCAGTATCATAATTAAAATGACTCTGGGATAAAAAGAAAAATGCAAATTATATAGAAAATAACATACTCTAACTTGAAAGTAATGATTTGCCGCCTTAGGTTATCTTCCCGTGCTTCAACATAATGAAGCTTCCTTTCTGCAACACCAGTAAATCGGTTAAACTCTGCTTGCAAATACACCATACACCATTCAGAGTTTTCACTTGAAAATGCAATTCAATAGATAATTAAGTGAGGGGCGGAAGTTGATTTAGTGTAAGCAGTAACAAAACTATTCAACTCAGAGCTCTGTGATCTAACTTCCTAGAACTCTTAGGCTGAGAAGCTAAATATTCAAATTTGAACCACTTTAGTTACATGGTCCCTATATCAAAATCCAAACTTCAAATCATTCTATAAAAAGGCAAGAAGTAATAAATAATACGAATAAGCTCTACCATCGGAATCTACAAATAAACAAGCTTTACAATTAGCATACATTGAACATTAGACATGCACACAAATCAGCATTATTGTTCATGCTATATAATGAAGAGTAAACTGTAGTTCAACACTTACAGGCAAGGCTTTTATATATTCCAATATAAGCTTAAAATTTCTCAAATCCTGTTTCGTTTCAGCATTTACTTCGACAGGCTTCTAAAACAATAATGAATATAAAATGAGCAATGGTTGAAAATATTGCCTACTTTGAAACAACAAAAATTAACATGGAAAAAAGACAGACTCGGAATAAAATAAAATTAAAAAAGAAAGGAGGGAAAGGTAGAAGCAATGGTACTCTAACCTGGCACATAAATAAATATAGTAAACAAAAGCTATAACTTTACCTATTATGACTTAGAATTCAAAGCAGGTTAATAAAAAAAATGTAGAATCAATGGACCATAACTTCATTACAAGGCAATGATTGTTACCCTACAAAATCCCACTTTTGCACTAATTCTTGCAAAATATAACTTGCTCTGACTTGGATCCGACAATGGACCAGCCTCGAGAATTAATACATAGGATCTTCCATTTCTACCAACAGAAAAAACCAGACCCTCATATCTAACATTGTGACAGATTTTGACTCATTATACATAAATCAAGATATAAGTTTATATCTTCAGAAATACAAAAACAAAGTAATTATTTATTCGGTATCCAGTACCTGTCAAGAGTGGAACCTAGAGGTAGAGAAAGCTTTTTGGACAGTTCCACAAACCCTCCTCTAGTGAAGACATACCCTAAAAGTAACAACAAAAGAATATATATGGTCAAAACTCGAAAGAGAATTTTTGGAATCCCTATTTACACTAAAAATAGTAGTGTATGAATCTTCTCTTGTAAGCAATACAGCCAACCAGAGATTTTCTCATACTTTCTCTTGGATCTTCAAATTGTATTACCTCACCACCTTCCCCTGAATTTGATTTTCCACCTAATATGTTCATTGCGATTGCAATTACTTCATGAATTTCTCTTGAAATAGCTCCAAGAGACATCCCACCAGTGCAGAACCGATGCACAATAGTTGAAGCAGGTTCAACCTTCCCTATAGGTATTGGAGCATGATCACTTTTGAACTCAAGAAGATCACGAAGAACCTGCAATAAAAAATAGAGATCTCAAATAACATTTTGGGTAATAAAATGCAAGATAAAGGCAGAAACTAGGATCTTTAAGACTCACATTCACAGGTCGGTTAGCCAAATGTTGCTGATAAACTGAAAAGGCACTTTGACCAATAATCAAGCTGTAAAACATCACATGCAACTACTATCATCATCAACATTAACCAGATAATCCAACAAAAGTGAATCAATAATCAAGCTGTAAAACATCACATGCAAAGACATATAATCACCAATAATTATCCTAGACCAATATGCATTCAACTAAAACAAGAATCAATGATCTTCCTACCCAGCCAAAACCAAGCCTACTTGCTAATTAGCTTATAGTCAGATGCATTCAACTAAATCAATTAAATAAGAATATCCTACTTTTTTTGAAGCTGAAAAATAAAGCTTTAAACAAGAATATGCTACTCTTAAAACTAAAAGTAAGGAAATGAAAATAGAAACCAAAAAAGAAAGATTCTACATGAGATAAAAATGATAGTATTTGATTGGAGAATAAGTCAAGAGATTTTTAGAACATAACTAATGACCAATTTTGAATTGTGATCACCTTATCAATCCCACATTAGTATTCTTTTATTCTATCAAATCCAATCTTTTACCCAAACCATTCATGTAGCAAGCATGAATACAACTACTTTTACAAATGTAGCAAAACATAACTGAATATCTGATTATAGTTTCTACATATTAGCAAAGTAAAGGAGTTGTTACCTGCAGAATTTAGCTGAGAAATTATTGATGGAATTATGCATTCATAATAAATTAATAGCAGTATCACTGAATTCAAAGCATTGAAACTGATGGCAGCTTATGATATACTTTACGCTTTTTAGACTTAAATACTTGATCTTGGTAAACTGATGGCAGCTTATGATATACTTTACTCTTCAAAGAATTTCTGCCTTTCTGGGTTCAATGGATAAAGCAAAATCACTGTATAATAAGAACATCACTGTATAATATTAGGTTTAATCTAATATTTTCCAACTGATCCATCGCCAATGCCTAGCCTTTTCTGTTCTAGTGCAGCCACTTCGACTTTGTTCCTGAATATTTGATAGAAATAATAATAAACACCTTGTATCATAAAATTGTCGTCTGATGAGCGGATAATTTATACGCTTTTTGACATTATTTTTAGGTAGTTTTTAGTAAGTTCAAGCTACTTTTAGGGATGTTTTCATTAGTTTTTATGTTAAATTAATATTTCTGGACTTTACTATGTGTTTGCATGTTTTTCTATGATTTCAGGTAATTTCTGGCTGAAATTGAGGGACCTGAGCAAAACTCTGATAGGAGGCTGACAAAGGACTGCTGATGCTGTTGGAATCTGACCTCCCTTCAATCAAAATAGATTTTCCGGAGCTACAGAACTCCAAATGGCGCGCTCTCAACGGCGTTGAAAAGTAGACATTCAGAGCTTTCCAGCAATATATAATAGTCCATACTTTATTCGGGAATTGACGATGTAAAGTGGCGCTCAACGCCAAGTACATGCTGCTGTCTGGAGTTAAACGCCAGAAAAACGTCATGATCCGGAGTTGAACGCCCAAAACACGTTATAACTTGGCGTTCAACTCCAAGAGAAGTCTCAGCTCGTGGATAGATCAAGCTCAGCCCAAACATACACCAAGTGGGCCCCAAAAGTGGATTTATGCATCAATTACTTACTCATGTAAACCCTAGTAGCTAGTTTATTATAAATAGGACTTTTTACTAGTGTATTAGACATCTCTGGACGCCTAGTCCTTAGACCATGGGGGATGGCCATTCGGCCATGCCTGAACCTTTCACTTATGTATTTTCAACGGTGGAGTTTCTACACACCATAGATTAAGGGTGTGGAGCTCTGCTGTACCTCAAGTTTCAATACAATTA
>NC_029775.3:105797653-105810779 GCF_000817695.3 Arachis duranensis
CAAGGGTGATGCCTCCAGACGATTAGCCGTGCAGTGACAGCGCATAGGACCATTTTCCCGAGAGGATTGAAAGTAGCCATTGATGATAGTGATGCCCTACATACACTTGCCATGGAAAGTAGGAAGGATTGGATGAATGTAATAAAAAAGTAGAGATATGAGAGGAGCACAGCATCTCCATACGCCTATCTGAAATTCCCACTATTAAGTTATATAAGTATTTCTATCCCTTTTTATTTTCTATTTATTATTAATTTTCGAACTCATCATAAACCAATTTAATCTGCCTAACTGAGATTTACAAGGTGACCATAGCTTGCTTCATACCAACAATCTCTGTGGGATTGACCCTTACTCACGTAAGGTATTACTTGGATGACCCAATACACTTGCTGGTTAAGTTGAACGGAGTTGTGAGCTTCTCTAACAGTGCCTGGAACTCTTTGATCACAATTTCGTCCACCAAGTTTTTGGCGCCGTTGCCGGGGATTGTTGAGTTTGAACAACTGACGGTTCATCTTGTTGCTCAGATTAGGTAATTTTCTTTTCAAAAAATTTAAAAAAAATCTTTCAAAATTTTTTTATTTATTTTTCGTTTTTCTAATAATGTTTTTCAAAAAAATTAATAAAAATATAAAAAAATTCATAAAATCATAAATACCAAAAATATTTTGTGTTCTTGTTTGAGTCTTGAGTCAATTTTTAAGTTTGGTGTCAATTGCATGTTTTAAAAATTTTTCTTGCATTATTTTCGAAAAATTCATGCATTCATAGTGTTCTTCATGATCTTCAAGTTGTTCTTGGTAAGTCCTCTTGTTTGATCTTGATGTTTTCTTGTTTGGTGTATTTTCTTGTTTTTCATATGCATTTTTTGTTTGTTAGAGTCCATGCATTAAAGATTTCTAAGTTTGGTGTCTTGCATGTTTTCTTTGGATAAAAAATTTTTCAAAAATATATTCTTGATGTTCATCATGATCTTCAAAGTGTTCTTGGTGTTCATCTTGACATTCATAGTGTTCTTGCATGCATTAAGTGTTTTGATCCAAAATTTTCATGTTTTGGGTCATGTTTGTGTTTTTTTTCCTCTTTTTCGAAAATTTCAAAAATCTTTTTCAAAATATTTTCAAAATCTTTTTCTTATCTTTATATCAAATTTTCGAAAATTAGCTAACAATTAATGTGATTGATTCAAAAATTTGAAGTTTGTTACTTTCTTGTTAAGAAAGGTTCAATCTTTAAAAGTTACTTGTTAGTTAAGTAATTAATTTTAATTTTAAAAATTAAATCTTTTTCAAACATATCTTTTTATCACATCTTCTTATCTTATCTCTTTATCATATCTTTTTCAAAATTTTATCTGTTTCAAAAAATTTGATTTTAAAATATCTTATCTAACTTTTTATCTTCTTATCTTTTCAAATTTGATTTTAATATCTTTTTCAACTAACTAATATAACTTTTTGTTTGTTTCTTATCTTTTTCAAAACCACCTAACTACTTTTCCCTCTCTAATTTTCGAAAATACCTCCCTCTTTTTCAAAAAATTCTTTTTAATTAACTAATTGTTTCAAATTTTAATTTTAATTTTAATTCATCTTTAATTTTCGAAATTACTAACTCCTTTTCAAAAAATTTTTTCGAAAATCCCTCTCTCATCTTCTTCTATTTATTTATTTATTTACTAACACTTCTCTTCATCTCTTATCACCTCCCCTATCCTTACTCTTTATACAGACTATTCATCCCTCTCCTTCCATTATCCCCTTTCTTCTTCTACTAATAATAATGATCCTCTTTACTGTGACATAGAGGATTCCTCTTTCTTTTCTTTTCCTATTCTCTTTTGTATGAGTAGGAACAAGGAAAAAGGCACTCTTGTTGAAGCTGATCCTGAACCTGAAAAGACTCTGAAGAGGAAGTCAAGAGAAACTAAAAATCAACAATTCAGAGAAACCTCAAAAAAAAGAGAAAAGGGATGTTCCTCCACATAATTATTGGAAGCAACTAAGGGTAGGAACACCAAAATCACTAGGGATCATGCAACAGAAGCAAGGAAGAGACATAAAGGAGCTCAAAAAGCACCATTGGTTCTTCAAGAGGGCGCCACCCTCACTAAGGTGGACTCATTCCTTGTTCTTATTTCTCTGTTTTTTGATTTTTTATGCTTCATGTTTATTTATGTTTTGTGTCTCTACTTCATGATCATTAGTATGTAGTAACTATGTCTTAAAGCTATGAATAATTTCTATAAATCCTTCACCTCTCTTAAATAAAAAAATGTTTTTAATTCAAAAGAACAAGAAGTACATAAATTTCAAAAATTGTCCTTGAATTTAATTTAATTATATCGATGTGGTGACAATACTTTTTGTTTTCTGAATGAATGCTTAAACAGTGCATATTTTTGATCTTGTTGTTTATGAATGTTAAAATTGTTGGCTCTTGAAAGAATGATGAACAAAGAGAAATGTTATTGATGATCTGAAAAATCATAAAATTGATTCTTGAAGCAAGAAAAAGCAGTGAAAAAGTAAAGGCTTGCGGAAAAAAAACTGGTGAAAAAAAATAATAGAAAGAAAAAGAAAAAGCAAGCAGAAAAAGCCAATAGCCCTTAAAACCAAAAGGCAAGGGTAAAAAGGATCCAAGGCTTTGAGCATCAATGGATAGGAGGGACCAAGGAAATAAAATCCAGGCCTAAGCGGATAAATCAAGCTGTCCCTAACCATGTGCTTATGCATGAAGGTCCAAGTGAAAAGATTGAGACTGAGTGGTTAAAGTCGTGATCCAAAGAAAAAAGAGTGTGCTTAAGAGCCAGTCGTGATCAAAAGCAAAAAGAGTGTGCTTAAGAGCTCTGGACACCTCTAACTGGGGACTCCAGCAAAGCTGAGTCACAATCTGAAAAGGTTTACCCAGTCATGTGTCTGTGGCATTTATGTATAAGGTGGTAATACTGGAAAACAAAGTGCTCAGGGCCACGGCCAAGACTCATAAAAGTAGCTGTGTTCAAGAATCAACATACTTAACTAGGAGAATCAATAACACTATCCCAAATTCTAAGTTCCTATAGAAGCCAATCATTCTAAACTTCAAAGGAAAAAGTGAGATGCCAAAACTGTTCAGAAGCAAAAAGCTACAAGTCCCGCTCATCTATTTAGAATTAATATTCATTGATATTTTGAGATTTATAGTATATTCTCTTCTTTTTATCCTAATTGATTTTCAGTTGCTTGGGGACAAGCAACAAGTTAAGTTTGGTGTTGTGATGAGCGGATAATTTATACGCTTTTTGGCATTGTTTTTAGGTAGTTTTTAGTAAGTTCAAGATACTTTTAGGGATGTTTTCATTAGTTTTTATGTTAAATTAAAATTTCTGGACTTTACTATGTGTTTGTGTATTTTTCTGTGTTAAATTCAAATTTCTGGACTTTACTATGTGTTTGTGTATTTTTCTGTGATTTCAGGTAATTTCTGGCTGAAATTGAGGGACCTGAGCAAAACTCTGATAGGAGGCTGACAAAGGACTGCTGATGTTGTTGGAATCTGACCTCCCTTCACTCAAAATAGATTTTCCGGAGCTACAGAACTCCAAATGGCGCGCTCTCAACGGCGTTGGAAAGTAGACATTCAGAGCTTTCCAGCAATATATAATAGTTTATACTTTATTTGGGAATTGACGATGTAAAGTGGCGCTCAACGCCAAGTACATGCTGCTGTCTGGAGTTAAACGCCAGAAACACGTCACAACCCGGAGTTGAACGCCCAAAACACGTTATAACTTGGCGTTCAACTCCAAGAGAAGCCTCAGCTCATGAATAGATCAAGTTCAGCCCAAACATACACCAAGTGGGCCCTAAAAGTGGATTTATGCATCAATTACTTACTCATGTAAACCCTAGTAGCTAGTTTATTATAAATAGGACTTTTTACTAGTGTATTAGACATCTCTGGACGCCTAGTCCTTAGACCATGGGGGATGGCCATTCGGCCATGTCTGAACCTTTCACTTATGTATTTTCAACAGTGGAGTTTCTGCACACCATAAATTAAGGGTGTGGAGCTCTGCTGTACCTCAAGTTTCAATACAATTACTATTACTTTCTATTCAATTCTCTTTTATTCTTATTCCAACATATACGTTGCACAACACTTTGATGAATGTGATGATCCATGACACTCATCATCATTCTCACCTATGAACGCGCGTGACTGATAACCACTTCCGTTCTACTCTAGGCCGGGCGCATATCTCTTAGATTCCCCAACGAAGGATTGGATGAATGTAATAAAAAAGTAGAGATACGAGAGGAGCACAGCATCTCCATACGCCTATCTGAAATTCCCACTATTGAGTTACATAAGTATTTCTATCCCTTTTTATTTTCTATTTATTATTAATTTTTGAACTCATCATAAACCAATTTAATCTGCCTAACTGAGATTTACAAGGTGACCATAGCTTGCTTCATACCAACAATCTCTGTGGGATTGACCCTTACTCACGTAAGGTATTACTTGGATGACCCAGTACACTTGCTGGTTAAGTTGAACGGAGTTGTGAGCTTCTCTAACAGTGCCTGGAACTCTTTGATCACAATTTCGTCCACCATCATCATAATTAAAAAATGGGGAAATCTAAATCAAAACATTGAACAGGTGTCCAGAAAATATATTGCTGGAAAATATTAACCATTTTTTATAGAAAAGAGTTACATTAAAAATCATACAACATTAGAAAAAGAAGTCTTTATCAAAGTATTATCTCAGAGGTGATTCAGGTGAATAAGAAACTAGCTTCTTGCTATTTCCAAGTCATTCTCTCATTAAGCTTATTCAATTTCAACAAGAACAGTCTTCAAGCTTTACTTGGAACTCTTAACACTGGCAGCTATTATGGAAACGTCTCTCACTGTCCTCATAACTTTAGAATCCTGTATGCACCTTATTATGCCATCTATGGAAAACGAATATCCTTTTATCTAAAAATAAAATAAAAAAAATATCAAAACAAAACTTACAGAGTATTGCCGCATGGCATATTCATTCTCCTCTCTACCTCAAAACTCAATGTTCATGCCTATAATAACACTTACCACGTTCTCTCTGAAGATGTCTATATTATAATTTACCTTCTGTTACACTCATCTCCGGCCACCGGCCTTTCTTGGAGGAGGAGCTGAGCTTCCTAGCTTCAATTTTGTAGAGCTAAAATTTAAAATAGCTATCAGGTAATTTTTCACATGAAAGGGAAACTAAAAAAATATAAAAAAACACTTAGTTTCTCACAATCAATTCACTAGATACCTGATTAGTGACACTGCTACAGAAATATACTTGGACTCTTTCTCATTTACAGCCTCATGAGCCCCCTTCATATGCTCTAAGGCTGATCCAGCGGTACTTACACTACAGATATAAAAATAAGACACTAAGAATTTTGCTAAAGGAGGACTTGATCAAGAAATCATGGGCAAGCCACTAACCTTCGCTGCATGAGTAACTCCATACGGCAATGCTTTGCTGCAGAAGTTCAAACAAATGTGCAAACTATATAGTTCAAAATTGCCTTATATATATTTAAAAAATGTTTTAACATTTAACAAAATATCATGCAACTTTAATTTATTCATTACTAGTCATATTCTCTTTTTTTGAACTTGACTATCACAGTGTCTTCAATCAAGCTTTTCTGCTTCAATTAATTTTATATACTTTTTGTTTTGCTTTATATAATAGTTGAAACTATTAAACAATTGAGCCACAAAAGCAGAGTATGATAAATCTAGCTGAAACTGGCGTAGAAAAATTGAGCCCTAAAGTTTATCGGTGTAATTTAAATAATGCATACCTGAATCGGCGTAATTTAAACAACTGCTGGTAGATGCTGTGGTTCTCTTTGGAGCTGGAACCAATTGGGATTGGGTTGAATTCCATCGATTCACTTGCGACAGAGCGCGATAGAGCAGCGATGGTGACAGAGCAGCGACGGAAACAGAGCGTGATGACCTTGAGTCTGAAATGCCCGCGAGAGAAGCGATATACCGGAGAGATAGATAGAGGTCAACGGCGAGACCAGCCGTGAGAGTGGTGAGACTCAGTGAGCTTGAGGGTGAGAGTGGCGAGAGAAGAGTGAAGAAACTCAAAAGAGGGTTAGGGGTTCTTCGTTGCGGTTAGGGGTTTTTTGACGGAGGCATTGCGATCTTCGACGGAGGCATTGCGAATGGAGCTCGAGAAAGATGGGGGTAGGGGTTCTTCGACAGAGGCATTGCAAATGGGGGTAGATTAGGTTTAAGTTATTTGTGAATAGAGCTCGAGAAAGAGAGAGGTTAGATTAGATTTAAGTTTTTTTTTCCAGCGGAAAATTTTAAATTACAGACGAATTTTCCGTTTGTAACTATTTTCCACGAAAAAAATTAATTTTTCCAATAAAATTATAGACGGATTTTTTTTCCGTCTGTAATTTATGCTAATTCATTTTTTTTTATTTTCTGAAAAAAAATCCTTCTGAAATTCTGTCTGTATTTCCATAGGATAAAATCCGTCAGAAATATCTGTCTGTAATAACTAGTTTTCTAGTAGTGATTATATTTAATTAAGATTATATTTTAAGAGATTTTATATATAACTTAAGTAATTTCTTATTTATGATTTAAAATTTTAGTAGTTGAATAATAATAAAAATTTTATATGTTTTAAGTTGAATAATTAGATTTTTAATTTTATTTTATGATTATAAAGGAAATTAATTTTTATTATTGAATTGGAGTATTTATTTGAAAATAAATTTTAAGTTGATAATCAAAAAGTATTTTTATAGATATTATTATTGATTTAAATTTGATTTTTAATTAATACTCTACCTAAATCCTAATTCCCAAATCAAAAGCCTAAATTCTCAAAACAAAACCCTAACCCTAATATTTACTAACACCCACTGCATCAATGCCTCACCCACTACCCTCCCCTTCTAATAAGAAATTGATTGGACTTAGGAATTTTAATACAATAGATAAGGATTATTCAGTAAAGGGCACACCCAAAAGGACATTGCAGAAACATAAAAGGATAGATAAATGTGGGGGGGAGGAGATTTTTCCTATTAGACCTCTAAGAAATTTGTTCTTAGCAACCTAGGTTACTGGAAGGGTTTTCCTACTAGACCTCTAAGAAACTTGTTCTTAGCAACCTAGGCCACCGAAAGGATTTTCCCTACTAGACTTTTAAAGAACTTGTCCTTGACAACCTAGATCAGAGGGATGAAACTGAAAGGAACCACCACGTAGATCACCTTAGTGTTGGATCCTTCAATCTTTTTCATGCAATAAGCGAAGCAAATCACTTACCCCACTTAATTACAAAAAAAAGAGCATAAAGCACTAAGAAAAATTTATTCATCAAAAGTTGTGTAAATTGTCTCATCAAATGTGCTTAAATAGGTCCCTAACAAACTAACTAAAAGATAAGATAAGAAAATTTAATTTAAATCTCCTAAAGATAAGATAACTAATTTAAATCAGATTTGATCTTATTGGATTAGATCATATTTGATTTGAATTTTAAAATCCTAAAGATATGATAACTAATTTAAATCTGATTTGATCTTATTAGATTAGATCAGATTTGATTTAAATTTCTTAAAAATACTACTAAGCAAATCAAAAGTAAATCAAATTTTTCAATAAACTCTAACAGTAAAACAATTTAAAATAAATGCCTAAAAAATTCAAAAATTAATAAAAATTATACCTCCCATTGAATTTGAAAAGTCTTATTGGACTTTTTGTTGTCCTGCCTTAGCCCAATGGGGGTTATGAGTTGTCGCCTTTCAACACCACTGTTTTTAAGACACTCTTAATCTTCTTGATGTCCAAGACTGGCATGGTATAATTCTTCTAGTATTTAAATCTTTGAAAGTGACGAGATTACCACTCCGCCCCTTAGCTCTAAAATGACGAAAATGTCCTCCTGACCATGTATCACCTTCCGAGATAGGGTACTGTAAGACCCAAAACCTTTGAAAAGTCTTTTTATGAGTAAGTCTCAAATCATATAGTTATTTATAGCCTTAATTTCAGAAATTATTTTATTAGAGATAATTAAGGCAATTTTTGATTTATTGGATTTGAGATAAGTTATGATAATTATCCAATTTTATAATTATTGGATTATTTTCTATATTTAAATTATAAATTTAGCAGTTATGAAATAATAGGGATTTTACATGATTTGGACTAGATAAGTAATATTTTAATATATTGATATTGCTATTTTGAAAAATAGAGAAATTAATTATATTATTTCTAATTACTTGATTTAGACATTTTATTAGAAATAATTTGTAAAATTGATGAGCAAATAGTACTTTCTATATACAATTAGTGTTGGATTTAATTTGGGTTTTAATTATTACATTATTCCTAATTTTAATTGAAATTACCAAATTACCCTTAACCCTAATTTTTGAAAATGAAACCCTAAACCTGAAAACTCTACCCGGTAACCCGTTGCTTTCCCTGAGTCCAGCAGTAGCAACACTTCTGCTTTTCCAAACCAAAGCGTAGCCACACCTTCACCCCTGCTTCATCGGCGTAACACAGCCTCAGTCCCTGATTCAGCACCGCAAAACCTCCTTACAGCCGCCACCCTTTCTTCTTCCCTTCAGCAAACCTGCAACACGACAACTTCAAAGAAGAAACAATAATCAGAAAGGAAGGGAAACTTGGCACTGCCGAACAGAGAAGGAAGACAGAGGGAAGAGTTGCTCGTGCCGTCACCTGCTGCTGCGACCTAGCCGCGCCACCACCGCCCCGTAGAACAGTCGTCACGCCTACCCACTCACCACTGCCGTACGAGAAGCTTCATGGCCCCTGCTGTCGAGCTCACAGATGGGAGAAACAGAGGCGACGCGAGGGAGAAAGGGAGCCATCACGCTGTGCCACTGCCAGCTCCGCCGCCACTGCTTCCATGTCTTCCAACGGCGCCGCCATCGCCACCGTGGATCGCGACCAAAGGGGAGCACGAGACCGAGAGAGAGGGAGTGAGACGTAGAGTCGGCGTCGCGCGGAGAGGGACTCGTCGCTGCCGCCGCGCACTGCCGTGTGCCATCACTGCTGTCTGAACAGTAGCCGTCGCCCTGGGGGTGTAGTCCGCCGCTGCCGCCAGTGGAGGTCACTGCTGTGGGACGGAGGTGAGAGAGGGAAGCAGGATGAATCCCCTCCACTTCTGGTGCCCTGGTCCGCCGCCACCACCGTCGGAATCCTTGGCAATCGCTTCTACCGTCGCTCCACTTGGGTTCGGGGTGATCACGCTGCCGTTGCCTTTGGAAGCCACTGCTGGGGCAGGATGCTATGGTGGTTGCTAATGAAGCCGCCATTAATGGGGCTGCTATGTTCAGTGAATTCTGCGAGTTTCAACTTTTTGGTAAGGGTTTTAAATTTATGGTTTCGGTCATTTTGAGTTTCGAGAAGGTTTTGATGCTGCGCGGTTTTTATAGATGACCCACTGGAGCTTCTGGTCGTTGCCGGAGCTGTTGCCGGGGGCCGGTTCGAAATCGTAGCTGCCTCATTGTGTTATTTTGGTAAGAAATTATGTTTCGAAAAGCCTCGCGTTAGTGTTCTATTGTGTTCAGTTGATAAATATGAGTTTTGATAATGTGGGGTTGAGTCCTGATTATTGTATATTGCGATTAGTGTTGCTATGGTTATTGTGAAAGTGGCTTGGAGCCGAGGTTTTGGTTGCCGGTGATTTCGAGTTGAGGCGGGAAAGACTTGATGAGTTATTTGGGTTATGGAATTGCGTTTTGAGGTAGGGGCACTTTCCAAAAACTATATTTTATGTATTGGAATTATTACATATGGATACTGATGTGAGATATTGTGTATTTGGTGATTGTATCTGCCTTATGTATTATTTGATTGACTCAAATGATTATGGATGTTGGTTTGGCTGAATTGTTGTGCTTCTTTGTGAAATGTAATATTTTGAAGTTGATTCTTTAAAGATTTGAAATATAAGTTTAATCCGTTGAGGATTGATTTGATTTGAGTTACTTATTTTGATGATTTGAGAAGTCGAATGCACTTTTGAATTCAGCCTGGTTTACTTTAATTGACTTGGTTTTGGACAAATGATTTGTTATTGAGCCGTTCCTTTAAAGCCTTGGAAATGAGTTAAATCGATTGATATTGAGTTAATTTTGAAATAGTATCCTTGAGATATGCCACTGAGGCGATTGTTGGATTTAGCATGCTTTGAATTGATTTCTGGTTTTGTGTTGTTAAAAAGGAATGAGGAACAGTTTAGTTGGGACCCAAACCGGGTGACAAAAGTCCAAGTTTTAGGGGAGGTGCTGCCAAAATTTCTATAAAATCTTAGTCTTGTTTGAAAGGTTATTTAAAAAGGGTTGGATTTGAGAAATTGTATTATTTGATTTATTAAGAGAATATTGATGTTTTCAAGCTTAATTTATTTAGTGAACTTTATGCCTTGAGTTCGACTTATTTAGAAATGAACTATTTTTACCCTTTGAATTACTGAAGGAAAGAATGATGCTCTAGTATTGATTTCAATATAAAAAGGAGCTTTTAGTGATTTCAAAGGAATCTAGACTTTTGAATCTAGACTTTTGATTGAGTAATCAAGTTTGAGGCAATTTGGAAGAGTTAGAAAGATGGGTTCCAAAAAGAAACCTGAAAGTGGTTTGATTCAAATGAACCGGTTCCGTTTCAAATGAGTTGATTTTTGGACTGGGTTGGAACTTGTGATTTTGTATGGCCGATTTTATAGTAAATTCAGTTTTATTTACTTGAATCGGGAATCTATGATTTTAAGAGTTTCAATGAATTTTAAGGAAATGATATAGTTGACCTTCCCTAAAGACTTGGGACTCTGCCGAGAAACTTTTGTTATAAAATTCCATTTGTTGGATGGATGATTTTGAATACTTTGAAATAAATCCTTAACTTGCCATGGCTTTGGAAGTTTTGGAAAGAGAATGCCGAGAGTGGAATTATTTTTAAAAGGAGAATTTACTTTGAGTAAAAGTGGCTTATGAGCCTGAGATGATTTGAGAAATGAGATCTTTAAAGCCAAGGCTGAAAAGAGTTGAAATTTGATTTCAAAGTGAATTGAATTGAGAAAAAGTGAGCTATGGCTTAAATGATGATTTTGTGGATTTGATGATGTTGGATGATGGAAGTGCTATTTTGTTATGAGCTGGAATGAAATTATTGTTTTGTTATGGGCCGGAATGGCTGTGTATGATTTTGAATATTGGCTGGTTCTGGATTGAACCGTGAGCCGAATGGCTGTGTGTGATATTGATTTATGGCTGATTGCCGAATAAGTTGTGGGCCGTATGGCTGATTATGAACTATTAATTTAAGCCGAATGGCTGTATTTATTGATAAATTGGCTGGTTCTGGATTGAACCGTGAGCCGGATGGCTGAGATGGATGGTGATCCATGGTTGAGTACGAATGCATGTATGCAATTGAATGAATTGTGAATTTAAGCCGGATGGCTGAGATGAATGTTGTATGCGAGTATGCTTGTGTTTTCTCTCTGGTTGTAAGGGTGACAGGCCTCTAATGGTGACAGGGCGCAGATACCCTCTAATGGCGACAGGGCGCAGATACCCTCTAATGATAATAATGCGCAACAGAGAGACTGTGTCCGGGTTAGCTACCGGACACGTCGGGTTGGTTTGGTAACCGACAGATGATATCATCAGCCACTAGGACAGGCATGCATCATATGCATCTATGTGACATTGTTTGGGTGTGCATATTGTACATGGTTTGCCTTTGTGATTAACTGCTAATTGTTCTACTTGCTGTAACTGTTTGTTTGTGCTTGAACTCCCTATCTGTGTTTGTAAATGGGACTCTATTAGATTGTGGTGATTTGATTGATGGTTGGATTGCTTGGGCCTAGGGCCGTAGTTGGATTGAGATGGACCGACGGTTGGTTTCGGTTTTGTGTTTTTGGTTTGGAAAAATATGAAAGGCTATTTTGGTTCAGCATAGATAAACCTTTTGAAAGGCTTTTGATGTTTTAAAGAACTGAACGGTTCCTCTTTTGGAAAAGATTTCCGACTTTACTTTTATTGTAAACCGTTGTTTTTGAAAAGAGACATAAGACGATTATTAATCACTGGTAGATTTATCTTCACGTATCTTATTACAGTAATTCCCAAAAACCCCCTACTGAGAACCCTTTTGAGGATGATGTTCTCACCCCCTATATTTTTCCCCTTTCAGGATATGGGCGCAGAAGTCATGAAGAGTTTATTTAATTGTTGTTGAGATGCTCTGTATTGCTTTAGATTATTATTTTTGTACCCTCGCCTTTACCTTGATATATTCTGTAAGAGGGATAGGAATTGTATTGGGTAATGTTTGTAATATTATTTATATATATGTATGTATATATATATGGATGTACTCTTGATGAGCTTTTGTAAGTTGTATGGTATCTATGGATGTATGTTATCGAACGAAAGAAAATTTTAGAGCAGTATTGCGGTTTAAAGTTTTAAACAGGCTCATATTTTAGTATTAAATAGTATAAGTGTCGTCGTAATGTCTGAGCTATCAGAGTTGCGCAGCCGGAAGCGTGAGCTTTGGTAGTTAGGGTGTTACAGGTACCGCGCCGACACCAGCCATTGTCATGCCACCTCCGTTGCGCATCACCGCCGGTCACTACGACTGAGTGACAAATGAATTTTTGTTGGTATAGAATTTATCAAGTGATCAATCGTAGTATAGTCTAAACCAACGCGAAATCCATCATCAAACAAATCTACAATCTATATCCGAGAGTATTAATCTCCCGAGTCGTTCTCCCTTGGAATTGCCAAAGTATGCATCTTATTGATTTAGTAAGCTTTGTTTGAATTCTTTGAAGGTCTTAGCAAGTAATAAGGAACAAACAATCAAATCTCAAAAGGACTTGGCTTAGGGTTGGCATTAGAAATCTTTATCATTATAGTTCACTCAATGTTGACATCAATTAGGCCTTGCTTCATTTAGTTATCCTCTAAGTATAGAGGAAAATCAAATGAAAACAATCAACTTGAGTCACAAGTCCTAGCTTCACCTTATGGGAATCTAGCTTTAGTGCACTCCAA
>NC_029775.3:105811058-105812966 GCF_000817695.3 Arachis duranensis
TATCTTTGTGGAACCGCCTTTTCCAGGCCTTTTCGGCCTTTAGGTTTGGGCTGTGTTCCTTTTGATGGGCCTTCCTTGTGACCGGCTTTTGAGCTCTTTGTCCGAGGTCCGACTTTTAGGTGTGAGCTTTAAGACAAGGTCGGACCTCTTGCGGATTTACCGAATTGGAGGACCTCGGTCAGGGTATGAACAGTGCCCCTGCCCGAGTTTCGTCCTTTTTTAGGGAGGTCGTGCTCGGGCATAGTAGTCTTTTTTTTGTTTTTCAAATTTCAAAATGGTCGTTCCTGCATTTATTGCATTTTACCGTTTTTCCTCGATTTCCGTTCGGGCTCTGTGAAGGCTTTATTTATTGCTCCCTTTTTCCTTTCTGCGTTTGTTCTTTTTATGCCTTCAAAAGTGCCGCTTCTTCTTTCCCTTAGTTTGCTTTCCCGAATCTTTCTTTGTGTGTCTTTTAAATTTCCAGCGTTTTCTTTGTGCCGTCGTTTGTTCTACTTGCTTCGGAGCTCTTTGCCTTCGCTTCTCCTTTCAGGTTTGTTTCCGTGTTTCTCTTTTCCTGTGATCATATGCTTCTGATCTTTGTGTGGCTCTGTTTATTTCTTTTTCTTTATGCCTGGGTTGCCCCAAAAGAGGTGCCGCCATTGCTGTTGTTTTTATATGGGGGGGCTCTTTTTTGTTCCCCGGTGTCTTTATTCTGCATTGCCCCACTTCTTGTGAGGTCTTTGTTTCTCGCTTTGCTGAATGGGTTTTCGTGCTCGTCTTCTTTATGTGATTTTTTGCTTGCTGTTGTATTCTTCTTTGTAGGTAAGAAATTTATGTCTCGAAAGGTTCTTCAAGCGATGTCGACTAAAATTCCATGTGGTCTTGATTGGGTAGACCCTCTTCCTCTAAGAGTCCCTACCGTGGTAGATTCTGAGTACTTAGTTAGGTTCCGTAGGCATTGTAGCATATGTGAAAATAGAGAGTCTGAGAGGGATTATGAACTAGTAGCCCCGGATCCCGAGGAGAGAGTGTGCTTCCCGCCCTTAGATAGTTCCGAGAAGCTCTTCTTTTATGCTTATGGAGTTCCGAGAAGCTTTTCTTTTATGCTTATGACTGTTTTTTCTCTAAGCTGGGCGTCCGACTTCCCTTTACCGATCTGGAGTCCGAGGTGTTATGGTCTTGTAATCTTGCTCCTACGCAGCTCCACCCAAATTCTTGGGCGTTTTTAAAGCTTTTTCAACTTTTGTGTCAGTTCTTGGGCGTTGCTCCCTCTATTTCTCTTTTTTCCTACCTATTCGTGTTGACGAAGCCAGGGTCGGGTGGAGGGAAGGTATCTTGGGTTTCCTTTAGGGCTAACCAGGGAAGGAAGTTTTGCACCCTGTATGATGAGTCCTTTCACGATTTTAAGAACTTCTATTTCAAGGTCCGGGCTACTGGAGATGTCCGACCCTTCTTTTTAGATGAGAGTGGGGAGCCTTCTTTTCCTCTTTGTTGGCAGGAGAATATAGTGTCTGCTAAGTATACTTTTGAGAGTCTAGATGAGGTGGAGCAGGCCTTTGTGGGTGTGGTAAGCAGTTTATGGGGTCGGGCACCTCACTTGGACACGAAGAAAATGTTGGGGGATCCAAGCCTTCTCCGTTCCGAGTTAGGTAGTTCCCGACCCTACGAGATTATCTTTTTAGTACTTTGGCTTTGCTTGTTTTTGTTTTGGTGGAATTTTTGGTGATCCTTTTCTTTTATCTTTGCAGAGATGTCTTCTCAGGCGGATTCCATGAAGTACCTTCGTCGGACAAAGAAGTCCGTGGCTGCTCGAAATATCGAGGCTGGGGAGGCTTCTGCCCGATCTTCTCCGCAGAAGACTACTATAGGTGTTCAGACTCGGTCGAAGACTATTCCGACTCCCCAGTTCCGAGCTATAAATCAAGATCC
>NC_029775.3:105814276-105815048 GCF_000817695.3 Arachis duranensis
TTGCAAAAGTGTGATTGCAATTTCGTGCACCAAGTTTTTGGCGCCGTTGCCGGGGATTGTTGAGTTTGGACAACTGACGGCTTATCTTGTTGCTTAGATTAGGACTTTTTATTTTTTTTGGTTTAGAGTCTTTTAGTTGAGTCTAGTTTCATATTTTAAGTTTGGTGTCAGTTGCATGCTTTTGTTTTCTTTTAATTTTCGATTTTGCATGTTCTTAGTCCCTTTTTGATTCATAAAAATTCTAAGTTTGGTGTCCTCTTTGTGTTTTTCCCTTAAAAATTTTCGAAAACTTTGTGTTTGATTTTCTAAAATTTTAAGTTTGGTGTCTTTTTGTTGTTTTTCTCTTTCCTCTTTTTAAGAATCAAATCTTTTTCATAAAAATTTTTCAATCGTATCTTTTTAATTGTTGTTTTCAAAATCTTTTTAATTAACTAATTGATTCAGTTCTCAATTTGCTTTGATCTTATTTTCTTTTTGATTTTCGAATTTTCCCTTTAATTTTCTTTTGTTTTATTTTATTTTATTTTTTTTCGTTTAATTTCAAAAAAAAAAAGAAAAAAAAACAAAATTTATCTCCTTGCAATCATTATCATTTCCCTTTTGTCCGTTATGGACTTAAGTGGGATTAATCAGTCCAAAAGGACTCTGGGGTCATATGCTAACCCCATTACAGCTGCATATGGGAGTAGCATCTGTACACCTCCCATCAAAGCAAGCAGCTTTGAACTAAATCCTCAACTCATTATCATAGTGCAGCAAAATTGCCAGTATT
>NC_029775.3:105815726-105816912 GCF_000817695.3 Arachis duranensis
AGTTAGCAGACTTTAAAGAAATGCTCCATGAAACTAAAGTTGCTAACAAGAGCATAGAACTGCAGTTGAATCAAGCAAAACAGCAAATATCTAAACAGATAACATAGGAATGTCAAGCAGTTCAGTTGAGGAGTGGGAAGACACTGAATAACACTGCTCAAAAGAGCAAAAGGCCAAATATGGAACAAATGACAGAGGACAACCAAACCACTGTTCAAAATCCCTCTGAGGACAGTAAGAGCCCAGAGAGGAATGCTATTGGCGTTCAAACGCCAGAAAGGGAAGGAAAGCTGGCGTTAAACGCCCATTCCTTGCCCAGTTCTGGCGTTCAAACGCCAGAAGAGGGGGAAAAGTTGGCGTTAAACGCCCAATTTTCACCCAATCCTAGCGTTCAGACGCCTAGGGAGAATCAGACACCTGAGAGTGCTGACAGTAATCCCTCTAACAAGGCTTCTTCAACCACTTCTGTAAGGAATAAATCTGCAGCATCTAAGGTTGAAGAATATAAAGCCAAAATGCCTTATCCTCAAAAACTCCGCCAAGCGGAGCAGGATAAGCAATTTTCCCGCTTTGCAGACTATCTAAGGACTCTTGAAATAAAGATTCCGTTTGCAGAGGCACTTAAGCAAATACCTTCTTATGCTAAGTTCATGAAAGAGATCTTAAGTCATAAGAAGGATTGGAGAGAAACTGAAAAAGTGTTTCTCACTGAAGAATGCAGTGCAGTCATATTAAAAAGCTTACCAGAAAAGCTTCAAGATCCAGGAAGCTTTATGATACCATGCACATTGGAAGGTGCCTGCACCAAGACAGCTCTATGTGATCTTGGAGCAAGCATCAATCTAATACCTGCATCCACCATCAGAAAGCTTGGGTTGACTGGAGAAGTCAAACCAACCCGGATATGTCTCCAACTTGCTGATGGCTCCATTAAACACCCATCAAGCATAATAGAGGACATGATTGTCAAGGTTGGGCCATTTGCCTTTCCAACTGACTTTGTGGTGCTGGAAATGGAGGAGCACAAGAGTGCAACTCTTATTCTAGGAAGACCTTTCCTAGCAACTGGACGAACTCTCATTGACGTACAAAAAGGGGAAGTAACCTTGAGAGTCAATGAGGATGAGTTCAAGTTGAATGCTGTAAAAGCTATGCAGCATCCAGACACACCAAATGACTGCATGGG
>NC_029775.3:105818634-105819425 GCF_000817695.3 Arachis duranensis
TGTGACAGTTGCCAAAGAGCTGGTAACCTTCCTCATGGATATGCCATGCCTCAACAAGGGATATTAGAGATAGAACTTTTTGATGTATGGGGAATTGACTTCATGGGGCCATTCCTACCATCATACTCAAACACTTACATTCTGGTGGCAGTAGACTATGTGTCTAAGTGGGTAGAAGCGATTGCTACACCCACCAATGATACTAAGACCGTCCTGAAATTCCTCCAGAAAAACATTTTCAGCAGATTTGGCGTTCCCAGAGTGCTAATCAGTGATGGGGGCACTCATTTCTGCAATAAACAGCTACACCTTGCTATGGTTAGATATGGAATTAGCCACAAAGTGGCAACTCCGTATCATCCACAGACAAATGGGCAAGCTGAGGTCTCTAACAGAGAGCTAAAGAGAATCCTAGAACGGACTGTGATGGCCCGAAGAAAGGATTGGGCAAAGAGCTTGGATGATGCTCTGTGGGCATACAGAACAGCATTCAAGACTCCTATAGGAACCTCTCCATACCAACTGGTGTATGGGAAGGCCTGTCATTTGCCTGTGGAACTGGAACATAAAGCCTACTGGGCAACCAGATTCCTAAACATGGATGCACAGTTAGCTGGTGAAAAAAAGACTGCTCCAGCTAAATGAGCTAGAGGAGTTCAGACTCAATGCCTTTGAAAATGCAAAAATCTATAAGGAAAAGGCAAAGAAACGGCATGACAAGAAGTTGTCAACCAGAGTCTTTGAGCCAGGACAAAAAGTTCTGCTCTTCAACTCTAGGCTCAGACTGTTTC
>NC_029775.3:105819731-105821091 GCF_000817695.3 Arachis duranensis
TAGAGGCAAATATCAAAAATGAAGGAATTCACAGAGTTACAGAAGGATTCAGCTCAAAAAGCAGAGAAAATGAGCTTACTGGCAAAAAAACGCCAGTAAGGTGCATTTTGGGCGTTAAACGCCAGAATGGGTACCATTCTGGGCGTTTAACGCCAGGAATGGTGAACGCCCAGTGATAAAGGAATTCTGGCGTTTAACGCCAGCCAGGGCACCTGGCTGGGCGTTAAACGCCCACAATGGGCAACAAATGGGCGTTAAACGCCAAAATGGATGCCATTCTGGGCGTTTAACGCCAGAAAGGTGGGGGGACCACAATTTTGTTTTCAACTCAGATTTTTTCAAACTTTCCTTTTCTTTCCCATATTTTTCTACAAAAACACATTCCAATCTCTCATCATTCACTTTCAAATTTTCAAAATCATTCTTCAAATCTTCGAAATCATTCCCAAATTTTATTCAAAAACTCACCCTTTTTAACTCAAATTTTTTCAAACTTTCCTCTTTTTACCCATACTCTTCTACATAAATGCACTTCAACCTTTCATCATTCACTTTCAAATCTTCACAAATCAAAACTATTCTTCAAATCTATTTCAAATTAATCCCAAATCTTCTTCAAAACTCACCCTTTTCTCAATTTCTTTCCATATCTTCTCAAATTTCCTCTCAAATCTCTTTTTTTTTCGAAATTCTCTTCCCCCCACTCTATATAAGAACGTTTCTTACCCCTCATTCCCCACACCATTCGAATTTCCTCTTCCTCTCTTTCTCTTCTCTTCTTTCTTTTCTTTTTGCTTGAGGACAAGCAAAGCCTCTAAGTTTGGTGTGCTTTTCCGTAATCACTAAGCCAAGGTTCATCAAGATCATGGCTCCCAAGGGAAAACAAACCAACTCAAGAGGAAAGAAAGAGACTAATCCAAAGAATCTTTGGAATCAAGAGAAGTTCTTAACCAAAGAACATGAAGACCATTATCACAAAATAATGGGTCTGAGGTCAGTGATCCCGGAAGTTAAATTTGATCTGAAAGAAGATGAATATCCGGAGATCCAAGAGCAAATTCGAAACAGAGGATGGGAAGTTCTAACCAATCCTGAAATAAAGGTTGGAAAGAACATGGTTCAGAAATTCTACTCAAATCTGTGGTTAACAGATAAGCAGAGAATGACTGGAACTGCTTACCATACCTACAGAACCATGGTCAGAGGGCAAGTTATGTACTTCCATCTGGACAAAATAAGAGAAATCTTCAAACTACCTCAACTACAAGATGATCCTAACTCCTTCAATAGGAGGATGGTGAGAGTAGATAAAGGGTTGGATCAAGTTCTAGAGGACATATGCCTCCCTGGAACTAAGTGG
>NC_029775.3:105823366-105827638 GCF_000817695.3 Arachis duranensis
TTGACAACGGTGAAACCCTACATACAGCTTGCCATGGAAGGAGACTTGCGTGTTTGAAGAAGAAGACAGTAGGAAAGCAGAGATTCAGAAGATGGAGCATCTCCAAACCTCCACCTATTCTCCATTACTGCAAAACAAGTAACCATTACATGTTCTTTTGCTTTTCACAATCAATCCTGATAATTTCTGATATCCTGACTAAGATTTACAAGACAACCATAGCTTGCTTCAAGCCGACAATCTCCGTGGGATCGACCCTTACTCGCGTAAGGTATTACTTGGATCCTTTTCTTTTATTTTTGCAGAGATGTCTTCTCAGGCGGATTCCATGAAGTACCTTCGTCGGACAAAGAAGTCCGTGGCTGCTCGAAATATCGAGGCTGGGAAGGCTTCTGCCCGATCTTCTCCGAAGAAGACTTCTGTGGGTGTCACTACTCGGTCGAAGACTATTCCGACTCCCCAGTTTCGACCTATAAATCAGGATCCTCCAACCTCTGGACCTGGTAACTCTTCTCCTCCTTCGTCCTCGGGTCCTCCCCCCAAGAAGCAGAAGACCTCTCAAGAGTTTGTGGGTTTTAATGATAAGGATTTTGATGCTCTTGGTTGGGTTGAACAGCATGTCCTCCCTCAGACTTTTATTTCTACTGATGATGTGTCTATTGAGCGCCATTTTCAGTATATGGCGCGGAGCTGTGTCCGGATGGCTAGTCTTCATGCCGCTATTGCCCGGGAGTTCAAGAAATCCCCCCTTGGGGCGACCAGCTCCCGACTTGAGAAGGCTCAGTCTTCAAGAAATCCCCCATTGGTGCGACCAGTTCCCGACTTGAGAGAGCTCAGTCTGAGTTCGAGAGGATTAGTGAGCTGAAGGCTGCTAGGGTTGTTGAGCTGGAGGCGTCTTTGGAGAAGGAGAAAGCTAAAGCTACCGCGGCTGTGGCGGCAGCGAATTCATCCGAGGAGATGGCGAAGGCGGCGAAGGAGAGTTATACTCGGACATATGCCGAGCTTGTGGAGACAAAGGAGAGGTTGCAATCCGCTCAAGATGATTTTCACGAGTTACAAGGACATGTGGCTAGGGGTATGGATGCTATGTTTGATAATTTGAAGGCTCAGGTCCGGGTTCTTGCTCCTGACCTGGACCTGAGTTTATTCAGTATGGATAATGTTGTCGTGGAGGGAAAGATCGTTCCTGCTCCCTATGAGGATGAGGTTCCGGTGTCTGACCCCAAAGTTCCGGTTGCGAACCCGACCTTACCTTTGGCCAGGGAGGAGTCTGGTGTGGAGGTTTTAAACCGAGATGACGGTGCTGTCAAGGCTGTCCCGATTTCTATGGTTCTTCCTCCGCAGCCTCCTACCGATGTGGAGTCCGGGAAGGATCTTGATGCCCTGTAATCCTTTGTCTTTGGTTGTTTGCCCGGCCTGTGGGCTCTTTTTTGGATGGTTTTTACTACCTGTTAATGCTTTGAACACCTTTTTGCTATTAGCTACTTGTAGTAACTTTTTAGCTTATTATGTAGTGTTTGTTCGCGTTTTGACTTTTAGTTCTGCTTTATGCTTTTTAGTTGTTTTTGGATAACAACCTTTTAGCTAGCGCTTTTTGAAACTTTGTTTTATCCTTCCCTTTGATTTCGTTTTTTCGCTTGTACTTTTTAGTTGTTTTTGTATAACAACCTTTTAGTTAGCGTTTTCGAAATCTTTGTTTTATCCTTCCCTTTGATTTCGTTTTTTCGCTTGTACTTTTTAGTTGTTTTTGTATAACAACCTTTTAGTTAGCGTTTTTGAAATCTTTGTTTTCTTTGGCCGTTTGCCCTTTTTTCCTTTCTAGCCATCCCTTTGTTGGGTCCGACCTTGTTGTTGGTCGGCCTTTAAGTTATTTTTGTAACCTCTTTTATTTGGCCTTTTGAGCCTTTTCAGAGTTGCTTTATAACTTCTCACATTAATTTGAACCTCGTCGCTTTATCTTTGCCGACCTTGTGTGGTCTTTTGGCAATGATTTTTTTGCGTTTTGTCGAGCATAAATTAATGCGCCTTGGCAGGATACTTTTCAGGATCGGTTTCATCATGAGGAAGAAGGAGAAGGAAAAAATTCGATTAGTATTGAAAAAGAAAGAATATTTACAGAGTGTTTACCCTTGGCTAGGTCGGGTGCTTTTCTTGTCCGGGTGTCTCATTAAAAAACCCTTGTAGGAAAAAGAGTACACCTCGGGTTATATTTTTCTAGCTGTAGTATCATCTTAGATTACAGGCGTGCCAGGCCCTGGGCAACTCATTGCCTTCTAGGTCGGATACTTTGTAATAGCCTGTTCCTAAGACTTCTGTTACCTTGTAGGGTCCTTTCCAATTTGCAGCTAGCTTCCCTTCTCCCGACTTTTGTGTTCCGATGTCATTTCGGATCAGAATCAGGTCGTGAATTGAGAAGCTTCGTTTTATTACTTTCTGATTGTATCTGAGGGCCGTTCGCCGTTTTAAGGCTTCTTCTCGGATCCGGGCTTTTTCTCGGACCTCGGGGAGGAGGTCGAGTTCTTCCTTTTGTGCCTGCGGGTTACCTTCTTCGTTGTAGAAGATGACTCTGGGTGACCCTTCATCTATTTCGATAGGAATCATTGCCTCCATCCCGTAAGCTAGTCGGAACGGTGATTCTCCCGTTGTGGAGTGTGGGGTTGTCCGATATGCCCATAGTACCTGGGGGAGCTCCTCGGCCCATGCCCCTTTGGCCTCTTGGAGTCTTCGTTTTAACCCAGCCAAGATGACTTTATTTGCGGCCTCCGCTTGTCCATTGGCTTGTGGGTGCTCGACTGAGGTGAATTGCTGTTTGATTTTTAGCTCGGCCGCCAAGTTCTGAAAACTTGTGTCTGTGAACTGTGTTCCATTGTCTGTGGTGATGGAGTAGGGGACTCCGAACCTTGTGACAATGTTTTTGTATAGGAATTTGCGGCTTTTCTAAGCCGGAATGGTGGCTAAGGGTTCAGCTTCGATCCACTTTGTGAAGTAGTCGACCCCTACTATGAGGTATTTGACTTGCCCCGGTCCTTGGGGGAACGGGCCGAGTAGGTCAAGTCCCCATTTTGCGAAGGGCCATGGTGCGGTGACGCTGATAAGGTCTTCAGGTGGTGCTTTGTGAAAATTGGCGTGTTTTTGGCAGGGGGGGCATATTTTCACAAATTCCGTTGCGTCTATTTGCAAGGTCGGCCAGTAGAACCCGGCTCGGACTACCTTTTTGGACAATGCCCGAGCTCCGAGATGGTTCCCACACATGCCTCCATGGACTTCTTCGAGGACGTTCTTTGTTTCTGAGGTCGGGACGCACCGAAGGAGGGGAGTTGTGAATCCTCTTCTGTATAATACGTCGTGAATTAGTGTATAATTCTGGGCGTCTTTCGTGAGTCTTCTAGCTTCCTTCCTTTCGGCGGGGAGAGTTCCTGACTTCAGGTAGTTGAGTATGGGGGTCATCCACCCTTGTTGTTGGTTGGATATGTTTAGCGCTTCTTCCTCTCTTAGCACTGAGGGAAATTGCAAGGTTTCCTGGAGGAGACTTCTGTTGTTGCCTCCGGGCTTGGTGCTGGCGAGCTTTGAGAGGGCGTCTGCCCGGGCGTTTTGTTCCCGAGGTATGTGCTGAATCTGTATCTCTAAAAAGTGGCGTAGTTGTGCCTGTGTTTGGTCCAGGTATTTTTTCATGGTGGGGTCTTTGGCCTGGTAGCTTCCATTTACTTGTGATGTGACGACCTGGGAGTCGCTGAAGATCGTGATTTTTTGGGCTCCGACCTCTCCGGCTAGCTTTAGACCTGCTAGTAGGGCCTCGTATTCGGCTTGGTTATTCGAGGCCTGGAACTCGAATTTTAAGGATAGTTCTATCCGCGTTCCTTGGTCGCTTTCGAGTATAACCCCGACTCCGCTTCCTGTTTTGTTTGAGGACCCGTCGACATACAGGTTCCATGAGAGTGGGGTTCCAGGGGTCTCAGTGTATTCTGCGATGAAGTCGGCTAGATACTGAGATTTTATGGCAGTCCGGGTTTCATAGTGGAGGTCGAACTCGGACAGCTTCACCGCCCATTGCAGTATTCGTCCTGCCAGGTCTATTTTTTGGAGGATGTGTCTCATTGGTTGGTTCGTCCGGACTTTGATGGTGTGGGCTTGAAAGTAGGGACGGAGTCTCCGGGCTGTGAACACTAGGGCGTAGGCGAACCTTTCTATCTTCTGATAGTTTAATTCGGCCCCTTGTAGTGCCTTGCTTACAAAGTATATGGGGTGTTGTCCTTGGTCATTTTCTCGTATTAA
>NC_029775.3:105828741-105842287 GCF_000817695.3 Arachis duranensis
CATTGGATCGTCGTGCCCGGGTATTATCCCTTGAGCATCTTCTCGGGTAAATGAGATAGTAGGTAATTCGGGCAGGGGACTGTCTTCTCGGATGTGATAGACTTCTTTGAGGTGTCTTTTTCGTGAGGATTTGGATGTTCCTCCGCCTGCGAAACCTCCATTTATCATGTGAACATGTCTTTCAGGGGTTCGTGGGGTTTGTTCGGCCCGATCTTCGTTGTCACCCCGCCTTCTCTTCCTGGTCTCTTCTCCTTTCTCTGCTATGTTTCTGTCGAGTTTTCCTTCTCTGGCTAGTTTTTCTATAACATTTTTTAGGTCGTGGCAGTCGTTAGTAGAATGACCGTAGAGCTTGTGGTATTCGCAGTATTCAGACCGATCTCTCCCTGCTTTCTTGTGTTTTAGCGGTCGGGGCGGTGGGATCTTTTCGGTGTGGCATACTTCTCTGTAGATGTCTACCAGGGAGACTCGGAGGGGGGTGTAGCTGTGGTACTTCCGTGGCTTGTCTGAGTTGGGTTCCTCTTTCTTTTTCTGTTCCCGATCCTGATCTCGGAGTGGGTAGGTTGATTCTTTCCTAGAAGAGTCTCTTAGCTGGGAGGTTTCCTCCATGTTGATATATTTTTCTGTCCGCTCCTGTACCTCGTATAGGGAGGTCGGGTATCGTTTGGATAGGGATTGGCTAAACGATCCCTCTTTTAGGCCGTTTGCTAGTCCCATGATGGCTGCTTCAGTGGGCAAGTGTTGTATGTCCAGGCAGGCTTTGTTGAATCGCTCCATGTATTTTCGGAGAGTCTCTTGGTCATCCTGTTTGATCTCGAGCAGACTGGGGGCATGTTTTGCCTTGTCCTTTTGAATAGAGAATCTTGTTAAGAATTTTTTGGTTAGGTCTTCGAAGCTGGTGATTGATCTTGGTGGCAGGTTGTCGAACCACTTCATGGCCGACTTGGTGAGAGTGGTGGGGAAGGCTTTACACCGAATTGCGTCGGAGGCGTCGACTAGGTACATTCTGCTTCTGAAGTTGCTGAGGTGAGGACTTGGATCGGTGGTGCCGTCGTAGAGGTCCATATCGGGCGGTTTGAAGTCTCGCGGTACCTTCTTCTTCATGATCTCTTCCGTGAAGGGATCGTGGTTGTTTTCGGGAGTTGTGTCGTGTCTTGCCCGATCTTTCAGATTGGCTTCTATTTTCCGTAGTTTTTCTTCTAGTTCTCTGCGCTTTCGAGTTTCCCTCCTCAGATCTTGTTCAGTTTCTTTCTGTTTCTTTATGTCCTTTTCGAGTTGTTTTAGTCGGTCTTGTTGTGCCCGGACTGCTTCTAGGATTTCCGAGCTCTTCTCTTTTTCGGGATTTTGTGGATTCTTGTTTGGGGACGATGTTTTTGGGCGATTCTGTTTATTTCCTCCTGGAGTTCGTGGTGATAGAGGGCTGTCCGGTTGTTCTCCGGTGTCGATCTCGTCCTCTTGTTCAGATGCAGCGTGCCCATCGTTGAGAGGGTTGTCCGCCATGGTAGAGGGATGACTTCCAGGTTCCCCGGCAACGGCGCCAATGTTCCGAGGGTTACCTGAAACGTGTAGCTCGGTCGTCCGGAGAGGTCCGAGATGGGGGCTCGGTGACCCGAGCTGGGTATGCAGAACGGTTGGTGGTTGTACCTGCAATGACACTCCGATGCTTAAGTTAGCATGGGTCCAAACAGATATGTGTAGATTTGGAATGAATTCCATACCTGGGGTTGGAGGACCCCGGTCAGGGTATGAACAAAAGGTATTGCAAAACAAGGAATTAGCAACAAGTATCAAGGAGCAACAATGAGGATCAAAATCTCAAAATATCAATGAAATCCAAAAATCATAGAGTTGAATCCTAGATCCAAGGAATTTTAGCAATTACAACTACAACTTGAAATTGGAAGAGAAAACCTATTACATGAACAAAGTGAAATGAAAGTTGCAATGGATCTCACCAAGGAATGAGTAAAAATCCAGAATTTTGATGAAGAAGAACCCTAGTAAGAACTTGAGAGAAGTTGATGAAACCTAGAGAGAAGTTGGAGTTTCTCTCTCTACAAAATGTAACTAACTCCCCAAAATATCTCAAAAACCAAAAAATGAACTAAGTCTCTTCAACCCTTGCCCCCTTGGTCCTCTTAAGTCTTTTCCCGCCAAAGCACTTCTCAAAAGTTGGGACCTCCAACCAACTCCACGCCTAAGTCACGTGACTTTTAAAAAATCATTTTCGAGCATCGGCGCGTACGCGCAAGGTACGCGTGCGCGCCATGGATGCGGTTCTGGAGTGTGCGCAGAGGCGGGACGTACGCGTGCGCGTCCATGAGGATCCTTGCTCAGCCGCTACTCCAGCCGGCTCGTGGCTTGGCTCTTAGTCTCGGCTTCACGTTGCTCTCATCTGCGCGGGCGCGTCAGGTGCGTGCACGCGCCCATGCGGAAATCTCCAATGCTCAATTCTCATGCTTCCTTTCTTTGCACCCTTCTTCCTTATCTTTTCCTGTCCATTCCTACTCTATGTCCTAAAACCACTTAGCGCACAAGTCACGGCATCGAATGGCATCAAGGAGAGATTAGAAATGTATCTATTTTAGTGCAAAATAAGCATGTTTTCCTTCATGAGGCAAAACTAGGAAGGGAATGCAAGTTCTTGTATTTTCATGCAGAAAATGTGTGAAATCATTGATAAACCCTTTGAAATTAGCACAAGATAAATCCTCAAAATGGGGTTTGTCAACCTCCCCACACTTAGATTCTAGCATGTCCTCATGCTTAGGAAAATGCAAAGAAACATAGAAGACCGAGGGTCACAAACGTATAGGACTCATGAAATGCAACCTACTTATATGCATGCAGCTACAACTAGTGCTGTTATCTACTTGGTTGGGAACAAATCACCTTTCTTATGACATATGCAAGCACATGGGACACGATGGTGGTCAATGCATAGGACTTGCCAATTTCTAAGTATCAAATGCAATATACACAATCTTGCATGAGGAATGCTCGCGAGAGCCGGGAATCAAAGAATTGAGCATCGAACCCTCACCGAAAGTATTTGCGCTCTGATCGCTCAAGTGTTTAGGGTCGATTCTCTCAATTCTCCCCTAATCATGCTTTCTAAGATTTGTTCTTCTTCTAACAATCAACATGTATTTCATGCATGCATACATCTATCATGAGGTCTTCTCCTTAGGTTGTAATGGGGCTAGGGTCAAGGTAGCATCATATATGGCTAGTGGGCTTAGGATTTGAATCCTTGATTAGCTTAAACTTTCCCACCTAACCTATATAATGACCTATACAATTAAGTACTAATCTAACTACCCATTCCTCACTTTTTCACATACTCATGCATTTTCTATTCATTTCACAACACTTATGCATTGATTTTATTTGAACTTTACTTTAGGGCATTTTGTCCCCTTTATTGCTTTTCTTTTTCTTTCTTTTTCTATTATTTTTTTTCTTTTCCTTTTCCATATTATTTTTCTTTTCTTTTTCTCATTTTTTTTCATTCTTTTTTTTTTCTATATACAAGAGCATCAATGCATGAGGTCTATACATTTGATCAATACATGAGTATGTACCCAATTCCCAATATTTTCAGTAAAAATACAAGACTACCCTTTTATTCACCCAATGTCCCAAGGTTCTCACACTTGAATGATTCTTAGACACTCTAGCCTAAGCTAATCAAAGATCCAAATTAAGGACATTTATTGTTTTCCGCTTTAAGGCTTGTAATGTGCTAAAATTAAGAACAAGTGGGTTAATTGTAGGCTCAAATTGGCTAACAATGGGAGATAAAAGGTAAGGCTATTTGGGTAAGTAAGCTAATGAAATAATGGCCTCAATCATGTAAATGCATGAATACACAAAATAATGGACATAAAGAATGAAACAAAGCAAAGATTCCAATCATAGAAGGAGAATAATGCACACAAGAAGGAAAGTAAGTGGTTGTAAGATGTAACCACACCATTAGGCTCAAAACTCACTTGCTTGTGTTCTTAGCTCAAAACTATGTTCCAAAATATAATTCTTCATGCAATTTTGGTATCAAAGCATTTTAAAATTTGCAATGCCCCATGGTTGTCCCAAAGTATTGGTTTCCTAAGAGAGAGTTTCATTGTTCCGACCAAGTAGACTTATCATGTGAATGGTGCTAACTAAAACCTAATCATGCAACCTATCCTAATTTATTCAGATTTTACCTACGGAGATCGGTCGGTCGACCTCCCCACACTTAAAACTTAGCACGGTCCTCCGTGCTGTAGGTAAGGCACAGTGGTTGATCGAGTCCCGAATGTCCGATATCTCCTATGTCATCGCTCTCTCCGCTTGAAGTTGCGGTGGATGTTGAGATATCGGGTTCCTCCATAGGTGGTGTGACTATGCTTAGAAGTCTCTTCACATGAGCATAACGGCGTTGGTTACGCCGTTCATAACGGTCCAACTTCTTGTGAAGGTCCTCAAGGCGTTGGGCGGCCGATTTTTGTGATGTAGATGAAGTGGTAGTGTTGCGAGTTGGTGTGGTTAGTCCGCTGTCCTTGGTAGCTTCCGGAGGCTTGAGGCATCTCTTGGTCGGAATTATATCACCATCGACCGGAATTGAGGCTCTCCTATCTTTAGCCTCTCGGTTGACGCCGGCTTTGGCAACCAATTCTGTCACCAAACCGGGGAATGGTAGATTTCCTTTGGCATGAATGCGCCCCATGGATTGGCGGATGGCATGCGAAACGTTGACCGGTTTCTCGGTTAAGATGCACCATATCAATAAGGCCAACTCGGCGGTGATGGATGACCCATGTGTACTTGGGAGCACATAGTGAGCTAGAATTTGGGCCCATGCCGTGGCTTCTTGAGTGAGGTGGCGGACATCTAAACCCTTGGGTCTTTGCTTGATGGTCCCCCGAATCCAATATGCTTCGGGTAAAGCAATGACGCGGAGGATCGCGCTCCAATCGAATGCGCGGTCATCGCATGTAGCCAAGACTTCTTCATAGGCGTCATATGCATCCGTTGATTGTTCAATCCCAAGGACTTCTTGAATGGTATCCACTGTGACCGACACTTGCTTTCGGCGCACAAAGATTGATGTGAGAAGGGGAGAGTGGAAGTTGGAGTAGAATTCCACTACCCATGAGAGGTTGGCCTCCTTTGGTTTCCTCAATAGGAACCTCCATTGTCTCTGCTCAATATGTGGCATCACAATCGGACGGAGGTGAGCCGGTAGGACTAGGAGGGGTTCCGGATGATAGTTCCTTTCGACCATTCTTGAGTAAACAAGTTTGCAGTACCGGTTGGGGAACTTGTTCGAATCCTTAGGAGGGTTATCCTTCTCTAAAATATCAATGGGGCCCTTTGTCTTCTTTAAGAGTGGCTTGACCGTTTGCTCTTGGTGCACTTTGTTGGAAGTTGGCTTCTTGGAAGCTTTCCTTTTGTTCTTTTTGATGACCATCCTGTGAGATTGAAGAAAGGGAAAACATCAAACCCAAATAAGTGGAAGCGAATGCGATCAAGCAATGAAAAGTTATGCCATAGAATATGGGTATCTTTGTCACATGACAGCTGCAACATGTAACTAAGATAAAATGAAGGGAGTAAGGCAAATCATTTTCATGTGGTGTAAGGGTAATTTAAGCATGCAAGTAGGTAGCATGAGAGGCATATACCCTTAAGTACCACAAATGGAAAGCAAGTTAAGAAAATTGTGAGTGAATGAATTGGGGAAATGGGGATGCGCCTAAAAGTGATAAGTTGAGAGGAAATTTAATCAAAGTGGGCGCAAAAGTCAAGTATGCCTTTCATCGAACACTTGGTGTGCATCCTGTTGTAGTGTGTGATTAGAAGATGGTGAGAGCAATGTAGTAAGTCACAATCCACTATTAATGATTATAGTACACAGTGAGTGTAAGAAAAAAACAAGCAACACAACTCATCTACAAATGCAAGTGAGGTGGAGACCTAAATGCCCATGAAGAGTTAGTTTGAGGGAGGGGGAAAGGAAAACAAGAACAAAAACCTCCTAAAGAAGTAACTATAATAAAAGAAGAAAGAAGCTAACTAAAAGAATGTGAAACTAAAGGAATAAGAGCACAAGAGATGGTAGTTTAGTATAGTACCTTGTGAGATGAAGAGAATAGGAGAGGAGGTTGTGGTGTGGGTCGAGGGGGGTGGTAGAGAAGGTAGTGAGTGGTAGAAAGTAGTGTAGAAGAGGGAATGGAGGGATGAGGGTGGAAGGAAGAGTGTGCCCCTTCTTGAAGTTGGATGTGTAGTAGAAGGTATGAGGGGGGAAAATGTGAAGTGAAAGTGAAGGGGTGAATGTACCCCTTTTTGCATTGGCGCCGAACATCCGCGCGTGCGCGCGCAGTGCGCGCTCGCGCAGCGAGGCGAGGTGGAAAGGGACGCGCGCGCGCACGTTGCGCGTGCGCGTCCATGTACTTGGGCTGGGGGCACAAGGGATGCACAGGGGTGGCACAACTCTCTGGACGCAGTACCAGAAATTGCTGCAGGACCTTTGGCGCGCGCGCGCACAGTGCGCGTACGCGTCAACGCAGTTGTGCCCCAGGCATGAGAGGGGCCTGGAGGGGGCTCAACTCTCTGTGAAATGGCTCAGAGAGGAGTGCAGGATCAGTGGGCGCGTGCGCGGCTATGGCGCGTGCACGCATGTTGTGTTCGTGATGTATGGACGCGTGCGCGCCAGGTGCGCGTACGCGGCAGAGGTTTTGGGCTTGTGGCTCGGTAGAGGCCTGAGAGTGGCCTAACTCTCTGGAATATGTACCATGAGCGCAGCAGGGCAATCGGCGCGGACGCGCACAGTATGCTTGCGCATCAATTGGCAGATGTTGCCCAGGGGCGCGGACACGCCATGTGCACGTGCGCGCGAGCTTCTTGTGCTTCAGGCATGGTTTAACTCTCGGGTGCATGTATGGAGGGCTGTCATTTGCAATCCACGCGTCCGCGCATGGTGCGCGTCCGCGTAGGTGACCTTCGAGTGCCTTAAGGACGCGTACGCGCCAAGCGCGCGCACGTGCAGAGGGGGTTGCTTTTCCTAGTTGTGCATATGTTTATATCACTTTTGACATTACAACTACCCCCTTCCACACAGCTGCCTAAGCACTATAGCAGGACAATTTACTCGGTAAACCGGCAATGAATTTAACAAATGACGGAGAATTGACATTAAAATCTATCTAACAAACATGAGTTCAAGTGTCTATGTACAAAGTTCAAAGGAAGATCTTACCATGGTGGGGTGTCTCCCACCTAGCACTTTTGTTTAACGTCCTTAAGTTGGACTTTCAGCAGCTCATAATGCTTGTTCAAGAGTTGCATCCTTCAAGAGGAACACTTCAAATTCCTTGGAGGTCTTTCTTTGCTCACCATGATACAATTTGAGACGGTGCCCGTTTACCTTGAAGATGTCCGGGCTTGTTGGGTGGCGCAAGTGGTAGACCCCATAAGGTTCTACCTTCTCCACTTGGTAGGGTCCATCCCATCTTGATCTGAGCTTTCCGGGTAGTAGTCTCAACCTTGAATTGTAGAGAAGAACTAGGTCACCGGGTTGAAACTCTTTTCTCCTAATGTTCTTATCATGGATGGCTTTCAACTTTTCCTTATAGAGCCTAGCGTTGTCGTAAGCTTCTAGTCTCAAACATTCCAATTCCGCCAATTGAAGCTTTCTCTCTATTCCGGCCCCACCCAAGCTCATATTACACTCCTTCACGGCCCAATAGGCTTTGTGTTCAATCTCCACCGGTAAGTGACATGCTTTACCATATACAAGCCGGAAGGGGCTCATGCCGATCGGTGTCTTGTAAGCCGTTCGGTAGGCCCACAGTGCATCGGAGAGTTTAGTGCTCCAATCCTTCCTATTCGGCTTTACGACCCTTTCCAAGACATGCTTGATTTCCCGATTCGAGACTTCGGCTTGGCCGTTTGTCTGAGGGTGGTAGGCCGTGGCGACTTTGTGGATGATGCCATATCTCTTCATGAGGCCGTCTATTTTTTTGTTGCAAAAGTGTGATCCTTGATCACTTATGATTGCTCTTGGGGTGCCAAAACGGCAAATGATATTATTCCTCACAAAAGAGTACACAACATTAGCGTCATCCGTTCGGGTGGGAATTGCCTCCACCCATTTTGACACATAATCGACGGCTAGCAAGATGTAGAGAAAGCCATTGGAGTTTGGAAATGGTCCCATGAAGTCAATTCCCCATACGTCAAAGATTTCACAAAAAAGCATATTTTGTTGGGGGATTTCGTCCTTCTTGGAAATATCTCCAAATCTCTTACATTGGGGGCAAGATTTGCAATAGAGAGAAGCATCTTTGAGAAGAGTTGGCCACCAAAATCCGCAATCAAGGACCTTTCTTGCCGTTCTTTGGGGCCCATAGTGACCACCTTCTTCGGACGCATGGCAAGCGTCCAAGATTGCTTGGAATTCGGTTTGGGGTATGCACCGTCGCACTATTTGGTCCGCTCCACACCTCCACAAATAGGGATCATCCCAAATATAGTATTTGGATTCGCTTTTCAGCTTATCCTTTTTGTTTTTGTCAAGATTAGGAGGGAAGGTGCGTGAAACTAAATAGTTTGCGATTGGGGCATACCAAGGAACCACTTCCGAGATTGCGTGCAAAGTATCTAAAGGAAATGAGTCATTGATGGGAGTGGTGTCGCCTTTTGTGTGTTTGAGGCGACTTAAATGGTCCGCCACTAGGTTTTGGGAACCACTCCTATCTTTGATCTCCAAATCAAATTCTTGTAACAAAAGCACCCAACGAATTAATCTCGGTTTTGATTCCTTTTTGGCCAACAAGTACTTTAGTGCCGCATGATCCGAGTACACTACAACCTTGGAACCAAGAAGATAGGCTTGGAACTTGTCCAAAGCAAAAACAATAGCTAGTAGTTCCTTTTCGGTAGTAGTGTAGTTGGATTGGGCTCCATCTAATGTTTTGGAAGCATAAGCTATGACATAGGGAATCTTACCCTCGCGTTGTGCTAACGCGGCTCCTATCGCATAGTTTGAAGCGTCACACATGATTTCAAAAGGTTGAGTCCAATTGGGGCCTCGTACTATAGGTGCTTGTGTCAATGCTACTTTGAGTTTGTCATAAGCTTCCATACATTCCTTGCTCAGCTCAAATTCGATGTCTTTTTGTAGTAATCGAGAGAGAGGTAAGGCCACCTTGCTAAAGTCTTTGATGAATCTCCGGTAAAATCATGCATGTCCAAGAAAAGAACGGACTTCCCTCTCGGAGGAGGGGTAAGGTAAACTAGATATGACATTTATCTTTGCCGGATCTACGGAGATGCCTTCCTTTGATACTATGTGTCCCAAAACAATGCCTTGTTTGACCATGAAATGACATTTTTCAAAATTTAAAACAAGGTTTGTTTTGGTGCATCTCTCCAAGACTTTTTCAAGGTTACCTAGACAATGATCAAATGAATCACCATACACACTAAAGTCATCCATGAAAACTTCCATTGATTGCTCTAGAAAATCCGCAAATAGGCTCATCATGCATCTTTGGAACGTTGCCGGTGCATTGCATAGGCCAAATGGCATACGCTTGTAAGCATACGTCCCAAAGGGGCAAGTAAATGTGGTTTTTTCTTGGTCTTCTAGAGCAATGTGAATTTGGAAGTATCCGGAGTAGCCATCAAGAAAACAATAGTATGATTTACCGGCTAATCGATCAAGCATTTGATCAATAAATGGTAGTGGAAAATGATCTTTTCTTGTGGCCGCATTCAATCTCCGGTAGTCTATGCATACTCTCCAAGAATTTTGCACTCTTGTTGCTATAAGTTCACCGCTTTCATTTTTGATTGTTGTCACTCCGGACTTTTTGGGCACTACTTGGACCGGGCTTACCCATTCGCTATCCGAGATAGGATAGATGATGTCCGCTTCAAGTAGCCTGGTGACTTCTTTCTTTACTACCTCAAGAATGGTTGGATTAAGTCTCCTTTGAGGTTGTCGGACCGGTCTTGTTCCTTCTTCAAGGAATATGCGGTGCTCGCATACTTTGGGACTTATTCCCACTAGATCCGCCAAACTCCATCCGATTGCCCTTTTGTTTTTCCTCAATACATTCAGCAATTTCTCTTCTTGTTGAGGGGTTAGCTCTTGGGCAATTATCACGGGTAGCTCTTGGGCTTCATCAAGGTATGAGTACCTTAAATGAGGTGGTAGTGGCTTCAAATCCATCTTCTTGTCATTCCTTGAAGTTTGAGTTTGTGTGGTGTTTAGTTCGCTTGACTTTTCATTTGTTTCTTCCGCCATATACTTCTCATCTAACTTTGCTAGATGTACTTCGGCCACTATGTTATCGATTGGGTCACACCAAAACAAAGAGTGGTTCTCCGGTGGATGCTTCATTGCTTCCTCCAGGCTAAAGCTTACAATTCTCCCATCTATTTCAAATGAGTAGTTCCCGAGTAAGCATCAAGTTTAAATCTAGAAGTTCTCAAGAATGGTCTTCCAAGTAGGATAGACGATGCTCTCTCGGTTTCGCTTGATGGCATTTCAAGAACATAGAAGTCAATCGGGAACACCAACCCTTTTATATTCACCAATACATCTTCCGCAACACCCGCCACGGTTATTATGCTTTTATCCGCTAAGACAAATCTTGCCGTCGACCTTTTTAGGGATGGCAAGTTCAATAGCCGGTAGACGGAGAGCGGCATGATGCTAACACATGCTCCAAGGTCACACATGCAATCTCTAAATTGAACTCCATTGACTGTGCAAGTGACCATACAAGGGCCCGGATCATCACACTTCTCGGGTAGTGTTCCCATTAAAGCGGAAATAGAACTTCCCAATGGAATGGTTTCCAATTCAAGAATTCTGTCCTTATGTGTGCATAAGTCTTTGAGGAATTTAGCATATCTAGGAACTTGGTGGATAGCATCAAAGAGGGGGATGGTTACCTCAACTTTCTTGAACATTTCTACCATTTTGGGGTCGAGTTCTATGCGCTTTCTAGCTTTCTTTGCAAGTGATGGGAATGGGAGTGGTTGAGCAATTTCTTCTTCCAAGGTTCTCTTGGCCTTGGGGGTCTCCTTTGTTGGTTGAGCTTCATCCTCAATTATAGCTTGTGGTGTCTCCTCTTCCACTACCTCTTCTATATCTATTGGGTGTCTCCTCTTCCACTACTTCTTCTATATTTATTCTCTCCTCTTCTTGAGTGGTTGTGATAGGGCTTGAGTCTTTTGCTTCCTTCTCTTTTAGTTGCGTACCGGATCTAAGGGTGATGGCATTGATGCCCCCCTTTGGATTTGGTTGAGGTTGAGAAGGAATGACACTTTGGATTGGAGGTTGAGGAGTGGAAGTTGATGGTGTATCCATGCGTGCAAGAAGAGCTTGTAGTGTAGAGGTGAGACCGGTAAGACCGGAAGCAAGTGTGTTTTGTAGTTCCTTTTGGCCTTGGATAATGGTTCGGAGTGTTTCATCTTGGTTGGAGGGGGTGGTTGCATATGTGAGTTGAGGAGCTTGTGATTGGTTGGGTGGTGGTCTTTGATGTGGTGGTTGATATGTTTGGTAGTTTCTTTGTGGGTTTTGTTGGTTGTATGGTTGATTTTGTGAGTTGTATGATCGGTTTTGTGAAAAGTTTTGTGAATTGTTACCCCATCTTTGACCTCCTCCATTATTGTTGTTGTCCCTATTCCCTTGTTGATGGTTGTCTCTCCAATTTTGATTATTGTGTCCACTTCCTTGGTTGTTGCTTCCTCCTCCTTGATAAGAGTACCCTTGGTTAGGATTACCGCCTTGGTAGTATCCTTGATTGGGGCGATCATAGAAATTGTGAGTAGCCGCCAAGGTATTGTCTTCTTGAAGGCTTGGGCACTCATCCGTGTGGTGAGAGTAACAAGAGCAAATGCCACATACCCTTTGAGGGACCAATTGTTGGTTGTGTTGTTGAAGTGGTGGAGGATGTTGTTGTTGGTATGATTGAGGTTGTGGTTGTTGTTGGTTCAATTGGAGTTGCTTCAAGATGGATGTCATCTCATTTAAGGATTGGGTTAGAGCGGTGGTTTCACTACTAGTTGATACCTCATTCACGGTCCTTGGACGATTGACTCTTCGCCTCATATGTTGGTTGGATTCGGCTAAGTCAATAATAAGTTGCCATGCCTCCTCCGCGGTTTTGTATTTGGACAAAGAACCATTGCTAGAAGTGTCCAAGAGGGTTCTATCTTGCTCTCGCATCCCTTGACATATGTATCCAAGCAATACTTGAGTGTCAAGCATGTGATTGGGGCATGCATCTAGTAGCTTACGGAACCGTTCCCAATACTCATAGAGTGGTTCTGTCTCACCTTGCACAATACAAGACATTTCTTTCCTTAGCCTATCCATCTTTTCCGGAGGTAGGAATTTATCCAAGAATCCCCTTCTAAGTAAGTCCCAATCGGAGGTAACTTCACTAGAGAGGATGTAGAACCATTCTTTAGCCTTATCCTCAAGAGAGAAAGGGAAAGCAATCAACCATATAGCAACTTCATCGGACCCTTCCCGTCTAGTAGTCGAGCATATGCGATGGAAGTCCTTGAGATGTCGAATAGGGTCTTGTGCGGGAAGCCCATGAAACTTGGGTAGGAGGTTGATCAAAGCGGTCTTCAATTCAAAGTTAGCATTCAAGTTGGGGTGAGTTACGTGAAGGGGTTGAAGGACATAATCTGGTGCACCCGCTTCCTTGATGGTAACTCTCCTTGGAGCATCCATGGCCTTAGTACCTAGAACAAAAGAAGATTTGTTAGTGAGATTGATGGAAGTAAGATTAATGCTTTCGTTGAGTGACGGTTCAATGTTCACTTTTAGTAAGGTGGTTGAGGTGGTGAAAACCTCTTCCCCTTTTCCAAACTTAAGCCGCCTCCGAGCTTGTCTAATATGAAACAAAGTTCGTTCTATTTCCGGATCAAAAGGGACTAAGCTCGGATTCGGTTGTGAACGCGTCATGCAATGAAGGGGAAATGAAATTCATTGTAACGAATGAGGGGTTAGTCACTTGAATTATTCACAATGAGGTGCAACTATGTACATATACACATACTTAATCCAAACAATAACATGGCACACTAAGCAAATTCCCCGGCAACGGCGCCATTTTGACAAATGAATTTTTGTTGGTATAGAATTTATCAAGTGATCAATCGTAGTATAGTCTAAACCAACGTGAAATCCATCATCAAACAAATCTACAATCTATATCCGAGAGTATTAATCTCCCGAGTCGTTCTCCCTTGGAATTGCCAAAGTATGCATCTTATTGATTTAGTAAGCTTTGTTTGAGTTCTTTGAAGGTCTTAGCAAGTAATAAGGAACAAACAATCAAATCTCAAAAGGACTTGGCTTAGGGTTGGCATTAGAAATCTTTATCATTATAGTTCACTCAATGTTGACAACAATTAGGCCTTGCTCCATTTAGTCATCCCCTAAGTATAGAGGAAAATCAAATGAAAACAATCAACTTGAGTCACAAATCCTAGCTTCACCTTATGGGAATCTAGCTTTAGTGCACTCCAA
>NC_029775.3:105842551-105862904 GCF_000817695.3 Arachis duranensis
CCTAGAGAGAAGTTGGAGTTTCTCTCTCTACAAAATGTAACTAACTCCCCAAAATATCTCAAAAACCAAAAAATGAACTAAGTCTCTTCAACCCTTGCCCCCTTGGTCCTCTTAAGTCTTTTCCCGCCAAAGCACTTCTCAAAAGTTGGGACCTCCAACCAACTCCACGCCTAAGTCACGTGACTTTTAAAAAATCATTTTCGAGCATCGGCGCGTACGCGCAAGGTACGCGTGCGCGCCATGGATGCGGTTCTGGAGTGTGCGCGGAGGCGGGACGTACGCGTGCGCGTCCATGAGGATCCTTGCTCAGCCGCTACTCCAGCCGGCTCGTGGCTTGGCTCTTAGTCTCGGCTTCACGTTGCTCTCATCTGCGCGGGCGCGTCAGGTGCGCGCACGCGCCCATGCGGAAATCTCCAATGCTCAATTCTCATGCTTCCTTCCTTTGCACCCTTCTTCCTTATCTTTTCCTGTCCATTCCTACTCTATGTCCTGAAACCACTTAGCGCACAAGTCACGGCATCGAATGGCATCAAGGAGAGATTAGAAATGTATCTATTTTAGTGCAAAATAAGCATGTTTTCCTTCATGAGGCAAAACTAGGAAGGGAATGCAAGTTCTTGTATTTTCATGCAGAAAATGTGTGAAATCATTGATAAACCCTTTGAAATTAGCACAAGATAAATCCTCAAAATGGGGTTTGTCAACCTTCCCACACTTAGATTCTTGAGCTGCCATCTAAAGCAGAATCACGGAGAGAGGGCCATCAAGACACGATGAGAGAGAGAGAGAGAGAGAGAGAGAGTCCGCAGAGAGAGGGAGGCCGTTCGCATCCAATCACCACCGCTTGAGGGAGACCGTTCGCGTCCAGCTCGACGTGGCCGTTGCATCACCGTAATCGTGCGCCGCCATCAAGCTCGAAGCTGCCACCATTGCACGAAACAAAGAGAGTGAGAGACGCGATGCAAGGGTGAGGGAGGAGTTATCGTCGCTACTGACTCGCCGTGGAGCTCCATTGCCGTTAGATCCATCTCTGTTTTTGCTGCAATGGCCGCCGCCCTTGGAGGTGCTGCCGTGGTGGTGGTCGCGCCTTTGGTTGCCAGGAAGCGTCGTCGGGGTTAGCCGTTGGGGCTGCGGTTACTCTGTTCTTGGTTTTTTCATGGTACAATAAGTCTTTTTGCTCTGAAAACCCATCTTTGTTGTTGTTCTATTATAGATTATTGAGTTTTATGTGACGTTAATGGCTTAGGGTTGAGCTATGATTCTTGCGTGCTGTGCTTAGAGGCTGTGACTGCTGCAAGGATGGTCAGATTTGACGCCGCCGCTACAAAATCAGAGTTTTATGAGTTTTGTCAGCATAGTTAAGTTGTGATTGAAATAAGGGTGCTTGTCTTAAATTTATTCTTGCATATGACACATCTTTTACTTAGACAAAAGAGAACCTTTCTCAAACAATGGATCGGCCATTGATTTTGCAATTGGCGAAAAGTGTACAAAGCAAGTTGGGTTGATGGGTCAGGCTTGTCCATCATGAGACTATGGTAGAGGTTAACAATCTTCAAATGCTTCAAGTTCTCAAGCACACAGCACAATGCTCTAAAGTTCACTATTATGGATTGAATGCTCAAGAATTTGAGATTTGGAGTGTGTTTGATCAAGACTCTAGCATGATTCATTTCGAAGCAGCTAGTGATTTTCAATTCGGTGATTCCTTTGCAGTATTTGCCAATTGCTGGAAAAATCTCATCATGATTGGTCATCATGCAGGTAATTGTGATGGATTCAAGCCCTCCCTATAAATTAATTGCATGTTCAATTGCTTCTTTTGATAGGTTGCATAAGGCAGGTCAAACTAACCTTTTCAGATTTGAAGTCCTGCACAAAAATATAATACATAAGAAACTTTACCTCAATAATAATAATAATAATAATAAATAATTTAAATCCTTTAAAATGAGAAAATTAGTAAATAATGATTATATTCACATAGATTTTTGTATGAATTTTTTTGAATCTTTTTAAATTTCTCTTTCAAACACTATAAATAAATGATTTAACACGTTTAAAGTATATAATCTATTCCTAATTCTTAATTATATCTCTTAGTCTTAAATTATTACTGAGTTGAGTGTCAAAATCTTTTACAGATATACCTTATTATCCTAGATCTACTAACTTGGAGAATAAAAAATTCTACCGCAACTTCATATCCTGATGTTCTACAACTCAACTTGAAGTTATCTTAATCTATATACTTTCACACCCTTCTATATTTTTATCTTACTAGAAATAATATCTAAAGACACTAGAGAGAATATTAGTTGAAAAACTAAATCTTATATTATTACTGTCCAAAAAAAAAAATTAGTCTCATCTCCTATTAATATAAATAAAAAAATATCTTAAAAAAATTCTACTTGAATAGTATTATGCCTATCAAACCACACAAACAAAGTGTTTAAAACCAGTCACCTATCATAATTTTTAGACATACATACACTTTATGTATATAAATATAATATAGCATAATTATATAATTTGAGCACAAACAATTGAAAGTAGTGTTATCTTTCGGCAACAAAGAGCAACTGTTCGTCTTTTATGTAAGCATAGAAATTGAACACAAAATAGAGAATATGTCCTACTTTTAATTGTCATTCTTTCACTTGAATCTTCATGGTTCTAAGATCTTAGAATGTTGGGTAGGTTAAAAGGCTTACAGTATAGTACACTAAAGTTGAACTTATGCCAAAGTTTACAGTCACTACGAGCTTCATGTCAAGTTTTACATATTCTTGATACTGTTGAAAGCTCCACAACATTAAAGGCCATGAAAATAATCACCAACAACTTGTAGTATAGAACATTATTGATGTTTCTAGCATCGGTGTTGTATTGGATTTCACAAACTTTTTCTTCATTGTTCAAAAGTTTTCCTGCATGAATCATTAAGACCTTAATTAATGTATGTCAAATGCATGAGATTGTAAAAGAAATTATATGGAAATAAAGCATTTCAAATTGATGATTGAACTTAATATATAACTGCGTATGATAAGAATATCTTCATAAATGAAATATTCTTTTCGTAATAATAAAACGTTTCATTCTTAATGTCACATAAATTTTTGAATCTTACTAGTCATAAATCAGTTAATTTTTATGTCGTGTAGATACCCAAATTTTAAAAACACGAATTAACAAAGCCAGAGAAATTAAAGATTTTCTCTATGATCATATTTGACCCAAGACTTTGTATTATGCACTTCTTTTCTTCTCAAAAGTGTTCAACTTTTTAAAATTTTTTTATGCTCAAATTAATGGAATTGAATATTAATTTCTTCTTCAATCATACCTCAAAATTAATGGATGAAAGAAAATACAACTAAAATAATTAAAAAGAATAATTATTGTTATTAAGATCATTTTGATCTACCTTTTAACATATTTCAACAATTTTTTTTAAGGCAAATACTTAGTATCATTCAGAAATCAGAGGTAAGTTATTTTTTCTTATATATTATCTATGAAGCACAAATACTTCACTAAGTTAACGTATCCATGTGTCGGACATAATTTGGACACGACATTCATCAACACTTGTCTGATACGCGTGTCTGATGTGTCCAAACCGTGTCTTTATAAAAAATAAAAAAAATTAGACACACTTGGACACGCCTAAATACCATCACGTATCAACATGTTCAATCTTATTCTTAACATGTATTCTTAAAATAAATTTAGAAATAGTATATATTATTATTTATTAAAATAAAAAATATTTTAAATATTTTATATAATTGAAATAAGACATTAAAAATAATTAAAAAATTAATTTATGATTTAATATCAATAAAATATTAAAATATCATGACGATTTATTTAAAAAATATTTTATATTTTATATGTATGTATGTCTCCGTGTCTTATAAGATTTTAAAATTCGCGTGTCGGCGTGTCCAGTGTCATGTCGTGTCCCATGTACGTGTTAATGTTCGTGTATCATAATATATTTTCAAATAGAGAAGATATAGGAAGAATAACACTTTTTTTGAACAACCTAAATAATAGGTTAAAAAAAAAGTTAATTTTAATTTTAAAACTCAATTTTTGAAGTAATTGGATATAATCCTTGTTTTGAATGGTTAGTAAACTTGAAATACATAGTCTGTTGTTCACGTTATTCGCATCTCTCATTGTTCACCTAACGAGATTAATTATTTTAAATTAAACTTTAATTAATTTATCATAACATTTTCTTTCGTATATAACTTTAGAACTCGAAAAATACTTGCGAAATCCTATAAAGTATATTTAATGTTTGTTTCAAAAGTTTATTTTTATCAAAACTTTAACTTTGTGTTGGATTGATTACATGTATATGATTATTTGATGTATTAAATATTGCATATATAATTATTTATATGTCTTTCTCTAATAATTTAAACTTAAAAAGAAGTGGTTTCACTACAAGGTTTTTGTTTATTTGTGGAGGTTTTTTTTCTTATTTGTGGAGGTTTATAACCCCCACCAAATAGTTTGTGGGGGTTTCCAAAACCCCCAAAATTTGAGGTGCCACGAGGTCTTTTGTGGGGGTTTTTAACAACCTCCACAATTTATTCAGTGGGGGTTTTGTGTGTGTTTAGTGGAGGTTTTATATTTAACTTTTGTGGGGGTTTTAAATCACTTTTGTGGCAGTTTAAAACCCCCACAAATTGATTTTTCAATTTGACACAAATTAACTATTTTGTGAGGTTTTCAAACCTCCACAAATCCTGTAATTAATTATTTATTTTTAATTTCAAATCATTCATTAATCTCATCCCATTTATATACTCTCAAATTAGAAATTTATTTTATAATATCAAAATTTAAAAACTAAATCTTTTATAACACAATTCCTCAATATAAGACATAACTCTCTATATAAAAAAATTCTCAAAGTCAATAGTTTTAAACATAATTGCATATAGTATTGTTTTACATAACTATTACTGTTTTTCTTTAAAAAGTAAAATAAAATAATTTCAATATTTCAATGTCATCTAATTACATAAAAATCTCAAATATTTGTCCTCGGATGTCCGTTACTATCACCAGCTGATCTCCTAGCATCAAAGGGAGTAGTGGGCTCACTTTCAGCATCATTAGCCTATATGTAAACATAAGATGTTATTAGTAATTTCAGTAAAGTTAAGCATCAAGATAATTCGATATAAGCCTTACAACTCAATTTTAAAGAGCATCTAAACCTAGTATAAGAAAACAGAAAATTGCAGCTGTATAGTTGAAGAGGCAGAAACATGCGGATATGCTTGGTTGCTTACTACAAAATGATATCATTATCCTAAAACAGGATCGGAGGCAACTTGCACTAATTTATGACCAAATTGATATAATTAAGTATTTTCCTAATGCAAAACACAGCAGTAGAGCAGTTTCTCATGTTTAATGGACAACAACCACTAAAAGAATGCAAGAATACTGTGATGTCCATGTTCTTAACTATTCTCAGCCTAATTTTTGGCATCTAGAGTCGTGGGTTACCACTGATATTGAAACAAGTTGGTAAAATAGTGTAACAATTTTAACATAACACTAGCTTTTTTATAACTATTAAACACACCAATTGTTATCATTTGAGCCTTTTACTTTTAGTGTATTAGGTTTATTTAATAAGAATTGATGATATGAACATGTTCAATTTCAATAATTAGACTCCATTATTAATTATTATTCCATCTAAACTTATATTCCTAACAAATGAATTTATTATAAAGTTACCTCGCGGGCAGAAAAAAAGCCAACAAGTGCTTCGGGAATTCCTCCTTCCTTCATCATTAGATATGCTTTCATCATATCAAATGATTGCTGCAACTTAGACTCTAGACTAATGACCTTTTGCTGTGAATTATGTAAGTCGGACTCCAAATTATTGATCTTTTCCTGTAAAATTGCAGAAGTAGTAAGCGAAGAAGATCCAGCTGAATTAGTGGAGATGGTCATCCCATTAAGCCGACTTCTCACATTCTTAAAGGTATTTGTAGGCGCTGCTCCCATGCCCATGCAATGAACTCTCCCAGAGTGTTCAGGCCCCAAAACTTTACCAACAGCATCATTAGGGGACACCTCAAATTGTGTATTTGACTGTGTCATATTCAGCTCAATTTGTTCCTATTTAAAAGAATAAATAGAAACTATTCAATTTAAAAGAAGCAACACATGTAACCAATGGCATTGCAGATTATGATTATTCTAGTGTTCTTACTTCCTAGACCATTATCACAACCAAAAATTTAAAGTGAAAAGTGCATGAAAGTGAAATGAACCACTTTCCTATAATCATTATATATTTCAATCCACAAGCAACCACACTCAAATCCCATTTTCACATGATCACTTACAAATAAAATAAGATAAGATAGTAAAGGTTTACAAAATACTTACCACTATAGTTAATGCCTCGTTATTTACAAAAGAACCATCCTTTCTCTTATGTGTTTCAATGTACATCATTCCTCTACTAGGCTTCTTTCCCGTTTCCAAGTACTAAAAGAGAAGGAATAAAGAGTTAAACAATTAACATATATAATGCAAGTAAAATCACACATGTACCAAGTGTGTGTATATATATACCATCTCTTGTCGCCTCCGAGAGTTGGATTTAGATCCACAAGTGTGAGGAATGGTTTGCTTGCTTTGATTTTCCTTATTTTTCATGCAAAGCTCCTAAAAATAAATATAATAACTTCAATTAATATTTTTTTTAATTAACCTACAGCAATAACTAAATGAATTGTTTAGTGTCTTACAACTGTAGACGGTTTTAGTCGATAATTGACAAAACAAGTCCATTGATCTCTTGGAACATCATCAGGCACATTGTTCACCAATGCTTCTCTTCTCATGGTTGGATCATAGAACTCATTCCACAATCTTTGTCTATATATTGCCCACTTTTTTGCAATACTTTGAATGCAATACCTATAGGCAATCTTTTCTGTGCTTGTAAAATAGAAGTGGGGCTTCAAACAAAAAATAAATAAATAAATAAATAAATAAATAAATAATAATTACTTGAACTAATAGAAGTTTCAAATAAAATAAAATTTACCTTTATCATTGTATCAAAGCACTCATCCTTGAAAGACTTAGGCATGCCACCATTTTCTTGTCCTGACCACTTTTCAAAGCTAATTGGAAAGATACGTGCATTAGTTGCTAATATACCACAATAACCAGCAAGTAAACCTTGTGCTTCACCATATGTCGCACCCTCTTCATCAACCTCTACAATTACACGGTCTCCTCTAGGTAAGTTGCAAACATCCTTGACTTTGATCTTAGTCTTCTTCTTCATATTTGTAGAGTCTTAAGGAAAATAAAAAACTTCATTATTGAAAGCATTCATAAATAATGCATGTATATTAACTGTTTATCCATTTTTTAAACTTCATTGTTACAATTATTCTCAAAAATCAAATATAAAATATTAGGAGTTACAATTTTTTAAGCTAGCATAAAAGATTATGGATCAGGACATATTCAATCTAATAGCATAAATGATTTAAACTATACTTTAATCATATTAATTAATTATGCAATATAAATTAATACCAATTATCTCCACATTCCAAGAAGATGAAGACTTTGAGTTAGAACAACGCGTGGCTCCATCAGATGAAATGGAATTTGCAGCGGCTTGAAAAGGGGCTTGAGAAGGAGCCTCACTAGCCTCTACACTAGTGGTATCTTCATATGCTACTGGTGCTGGAGGTTGAAGTGAACGCGAAGCATTGTTGGTTTTCCTCTCATCTACAAATTTCAATGGATTTTTTATGCATTTGCCCCTTGGCATGACTGCATATCAACAAACACAAAATTGTTAAGCACACAAAAGATAATTAGACATTATACTAATAATTAAATATAAAACTGTCAAGTACATAATAAATAAAAAGCTTAAAATGTTACCTTTGGTAAAATTTTGTACAAATTTTCATAAAGAAATGAAAGAGAATAATTAATAAAGAGGGAACAACTCTATTCTATTCTGATCCAAATTAAAGCTAAAAATAAAGGATCATGTAGCAGAAAGATTACTTAGGTATTACAACATAGATTATTACTTTATTATGGTGGAAATGAAACTGAAACTGATTTTAGTTTAAATCATGTTGTAGATGTACAAATTAACATGTCCTAGCAAGAATATATTAATATTTTTTCAGTTGTTCACTTTTCTATAATAGATGATGATACAGACCAGGCCAGCAGCATTAATGCATAAAAGTTTAATCACTGCATGATTACCAATTAAGAAAGGAAAATTTCAGCTATTACCGGGAATGCGTATTATGGACATAGATAACACTCCATGCTGCAACAATTTTGGAGACTTAACCTCTCAAAAGACTATATATTACTACATTTTAAAGATGATGCAACATTCAGATTTAACGGATTGGTGGCTTTCCAACACAAGAAGTGAACTTGAACCAGTAGCATTATCTTTGTGTCCAAAGATCCTACCAAATTAAAGCTGAAAATGTTTAATTGAGTGTGCAGATGAGATGAAAATAGAAGAGAAGGAAGCTTAGGTAGGGAAAAGAAGAAAAACAAACTTAATTAAAAGAGATAAGAGAGAAAGCATATAGAGCAAGGGGAAGCACTGCCTTTGAGTTATGAAAAGCATAAAAAAGAAATTTAATAGATTGTAGTATTTAGCATTGCAAGCAACTATAGTTTCCAGATCAAAGTAGAGTTTAATTTGAAGTTAGCATTATGAATTTAGTAGTTAACAGTAAAAATAAAAAACAATAAGAAACAACAAATACAAGTTTCAATTACTAGTGAGAACATTTAGAATCTAACAAGGGGAAAGATTTTGAAACCTCTAAATTTAATGTTTATATAACAAATTTGAAGAACAGAATGTAATGAAAATCATAGGCCACATATCATTATGAAATTATCAGAAGAAGCAAAAAAATTATTGAAATTACATGTATGCTTCAGTTTAATCTTTTCCACAAATTACACAGAGACTAAATTGAATAATAAAAATGTAACTTTGAGATGAGAAATTCTTATTCACTTCCTTCACACAAGGAACAAAAGTTCACGTTCATTCTAAGAAATGTAGGCAACAGAGTCTTATCAAATAGAGTTGTCTATAATATTTATATTCATTATTAAGTGATTGGAATCCTTATGTGGATAATTTCCATCATGAGCCCAGCAATTCACCAATTTATTCAACAATTTGAACAAAGAAATGCAAAATCGGTAAAAGCATATCAAAATGTACAAAGAAATGCAGAATATCTCGATAAAACATGAAACTGTGGCAAAAATGAACAAGTAAAAGCATGCAAGCATATTCAGACAAGCCATTTCCATTTTGAATTCCATTGCAATTTGCAGGACGTCGCACAATGGTAAAATTCCATAATCATGAGTCCAATTAACATAATAACCAAATGGCAATTGGTTCAATGTCGAAATAAGTACGGTATTAAGCACCGATTTAACACATTTGAATAATTACCTAAGCTGGTTGCTTATTTGGAACCTCAAAGAAGCAGAGAAATAGAGACAAGTCAAATATGGAGAAGAAGAATACCAGCGACAACTCGAAGGAGAAAATAGATTTGAAACAATGGCTCGATTCAGAAGTTTTCGACCGCAGAAACTACAGCAGCAACGATGGCGAAAATTGCAATGGCAATGGCGGCAGAAACTGCAACGGCAATCATAGCTACAGAGCCACCAGATCTGAAACCATAATGTTGATAGAGGAGGTGGTTCGATTTATGAGCTTCCTGCAACAACTTAGGCGGCAACGGCGGCATAACCAGCGACTATAATGGCGGCGGACCGACGACTGCAACGATAGCTACATCGGTGGAGAACTTAGGGTTTTGTCCATAGCCATTCTCTTCTGTCTTCTCTTCTCTCTACTTCGATGAGTTTTGAAAACTCACATAAAAGAGGGGTTTTCTTTGGGGTTATAGTTTAAATTTTATAAATTAGCTATTAGGGGAGGTTTTATAAATTGCCATAAATAAAGTGTATTTTGGAGGTTTTTAAAAACCTCTACTAAAAAACTCCCTCAATTAAATATAAATCTTGTAGTGTTTATCACATAATATCCTAACTTCTATGATTGAAAGTTTTAGAGTTCATTTTTTTCAAATCCAAAAAAAAAATTAGTATAAGATAAATAAAAAATTTATAAAATAAATTTAGAAAAAATTCACATAAATCTAAAAAAGGTAAGAAATTTTAAAAAAATCACACAAATTCAAAAAGATACTCGTACGTAAAGAGACGTGTTATATATATAACTATTCATGTATCTCTTATTTTTACTTTTGAGCTTTTGAAAAAAATAAAAAAGAAAAACCATTAAAAAATGTGCAAAATAGATCTAATATGCAACAATATATATGATGAGAAGATAAAGTACCCTCAAATTTTGAAATGATGGCGAAACAATTGTCTTTTTTTTAATTAGTGTAAAATTCAAAATAAACATATATAAACATATATTCAAAAATGGATGAAACATTTGATTTGAAAAAAAGTTTCGAACAATATGATTTAACAGTATTTATGTATAATCAATTTCTTCATGAAACAAAAAAGTAAATTTTTTAAAAGATATAGATAAAATTGTAAAGCTCGAGTCTCCAAGGTTAGGGATATAATCATGGACAAACTAAAATAAATATAACGAGAAAAAGAAGTAATTAATCGTACCTCCTATGTCACTCTCTTTGATTTGTAGTGAACAAAAGACAGAAGAAAACTGAAATTTAAACTCTAAATAATTTATAGAGAACCAGTCAAGACATTATAAAATTCTATAAAATTGAATATTCTGTTCAACTAAAAATTGTACGAAAACAAAAAAAAATAATTGGTCAACCGAAAAATTTACAATTACAACCTTTAGTCATTCATAACTATCGTTTTAAATGTTTTAATACATACCAATTAATAAATTAATTATATTAGGTACACATAAAAAATTAATCATTAAATCAATTATCCGTAAAAAATATTATCCGTAAAAAATATATATTAAAATATAAAAAATATATTTAAAATAAATAAAATAATATATATAAAGGCTAATTTGGTGACTAATATTAAATGTGCATATACCATTTTTGTTTTTAAATATAATTCATTCAACGAAAAACAAAAACAGCATTTATTAGAATTAACAAACTAATTTAATTTGTTTTCATCATTAAATAATGTAGCATTATCTTTTTCCAGTCACAACTAATGAGAGAAAACAAAAGAAATAAAATAATTAGTGTTTAATTTGTTGGATTTTTCTCTCTTTTGTGAAATCTAAATTTATTTTTTTTAGTATTTTCTTATACTCTTGTGTTACTATCCTAATAAGAGTTTTTGGGGAATTTGAGAGTGAAAGAGAGCAGCCACAAAGTAGAGATGGCAACGGGGCAAGATGGAGGCGGGGAATACTTTTCCGCTCCCCGTCTCCGGCTCTAGATTTGCTCCCCGTCCCTGCCCCAATTCCACCATGGGAGAATATTGTCCTCCATCTTCATTTTTTGCGAATTTTCATTTTCAGTAGGGACCCATTTTCCATCCTCCTATATTGATTATTTATATGAAAGTTCTAATAAAAAATAAAAAAACATTATTACAACATACAAAAACACAGTCACGTAGCGGTGAAAACGGAAAGGACGTTGCGATCATAGATAATGAGGTGGTGAGGGGGTAACGATACGATGAGCACTGAGCAGGAGTGGTGAAGGATATGGTTGTGACGCTATGTGAAATTGAAATTTGCGAGTTTTGGCCTTCTGGGGTGATTGGAGAGTGGGACGATGTAGTGTTATGGAGAGAAGGGAAGACACTTTTGAAATTAGGGTTAGGTTTTTCAATATATATATATATATATGGTATGTGAAATAACTAAAATATTTATATTAGAAATAAATTATAAAGGGTATTTAAGTAAATTTAATCATTCGAAGATAAGTGGAGATGGGGCAGGATCCCTGCTCGAGTCTCCACGTGTGCCTCGAAGGAATTTTGGCCCCATCTTCGCAGAAAAAATTCTCCATCTTTGGGTCCCCATTTGAGGTAATTCCCGCACTTCGGAGAGTTTTGCCATCCCTACCACAAAGTGAGAGAGAAGAGAAGAAAACAGAATTCCTGTTTTTGTGCAGTGTAACAGATTTTAAACAATAGTTTCTCATTTGCTCACCGTTAGATCGGTCTGAAAATCGAATTGTAGCTTTATCTCATCTTGTTCTTCATTCTGAACGGTAGAGAGTTTGATTGAAGGTTTGCAGAGGGAGAAATTTTCTTCGAAATCCAGCTCTATTATTGGGTATTTTTTTATCTTATTGTTACTCATTTGTAAGCTTTGTGCTTTGACACACATAATGATTAGACGCAGAGGTTGGAGGCCGCGACCCAGCAATCTTAGCCTCCTGGTGGGAACGACAAAGCCGGCTCTGAAATGTCAATGGTAGATCCTAACCAGATTTGGCGCGAGACCACCTCTGAGCCCCACAATAATTGTCGATTCGGGTTGGGCTCGTTTTTCGCCAATTGCCTCCGCTCCTCCGCGTTGGTGGCTTTCTCTACCTCTGTCTCTGCCACCAGCCTTGCCGATCCCTAGGAGGTTGTTGACTTTAGGGATGAGGTGTAGAAGCTGATACAGGAGCTTCACCAGCAAATGAAGCAATCTGAGCAGAGGTACAATGACCCTCTTGCATGCGTGGAAGAGCCGTTGCCATCAACTTGGTCCTAACAGAGAAACTGGAGTAGCTCGATTAGTTGCGATAGCAGATGCGGCAACGCTGCTGGTGGGGCACCCACGTCAGCACCTTCTCTGCTGCTTCAATAGGGGGACCATGACGGCGACGATGACGATTACAGGATTTATACAGGTTGGGGTTTTATTTTTTTTCTTTGTCTATTTCATTGTACTCTACTTTTGTGGCATTACTTTGTATTTCAGACCATTTATTTTTAACAAAATAATTTGTTGATTTTTGTTAATTTTATATTTTTACTAATAATTTTGTTAACTTAATTTGACTACTAATTGTAGTTTATTATTGCCCAAAAAATTAAAAAAAATTAAAAAATAATACCGTCGGATTAATTCGACGGTAGCTTTGATGCTATTTCACTTCAAATGGCACCAAACTTACCATCGGATTAATCCGACAGTAATCGTCAACTCAGTCTCGACAAATCTATTGAAAACATCGATAGAAAATCTACTAGTACTTAGCGTCGGATGGAAAAAAATCCGTCAGTAACGAGTTTCCGGCGCCGTTTATGTCGTCAACCCTGGGACGATGGTAAAACCAACGGTAAATCTGATGAGACTCAACGTTTTTCTTGTAGTGTAGGTCGCTAATGGATTAGCAACCGATTTAGAGACCAATAATTTTTCAGCATATCTTTTATGTTGGTTGCTAAATCGGTCACTGGTGATAAAATTAGCAACCGATTTTAGCGACCAACCACTTTATCCTCTTATATTTTAATTAGTCGTTGAATTAGTAATTAATTTTATCATCAACGACGGATTTAGAAACCAACTCTTTAGTAACCGATTTAATGACCAACAATTTTTAGCCTATTTTGATGTTGGTCACTAAATCAGCCACTAATGTTAAAATTAGCGACCGTTTTTTACGATCAACTGCTTTATCACCTTAGTTTTTATTTATTCGTTGAATTGGTCATTAATTTTATTATTAGAAACGGATTTAGAGACCGACCAATTTAGCAACTAACAAATTTTCAGCTATTTTTTATGTTAGTCTCTAAATCAGTTGCTAATGATAAAATTAGCGATTGATTTTGCGACTGATATAATTTTTTATTACCAAAAAATATTGGTCACTAAATTCGTTCACTAATTCCTAATTTAGTGACTAACTAAAATTATTTTGGTGGTGGTCTTTAAATCAATTGCTAAATTAGAAATTAGCGACCAACATTTTTTTTTGTATAAAAAAACAATTGGTCACTATTAGCAATTGATTTTGTTGGTCGCTAAAATCAGTTGCTATTTCAATAATTTCTTATAATATTTCAATAGTTGGCTAAATTTAGGGATAAATATGAGTAAGACCTTATGATAGTTGTTTTGGTATGGAGTGGATTTTAGTAGTGGTCGTCTCACACCTCCGAAACTTAAATTTTGATGAAACAGACTATTGAATTTGATAAATTCGATTTGATGAATTTAAATTTTTTTTAAGATTGATTAAATAGAATTTGTAATTTAGTTTGATGATTTTAATTATTATATTGTAACTTACATGATCATTTTAGCACTTTATTTTTTTTAGGACAGAGATTATATTTTAAGTAAGACCATATATAGGAGAGATGTCATAAAAACAAAGACAAAATGTATCACGCCGGTTAAGATTGAACGAGTATAAGTATGAGTATAAATACGATTATATATATATATAGATTTATAAAGTACTCGTGACGAATATAGATTTGAGACAATAAATAAAATATTTACAAATAATAGAAGGAATAGTAATGAAATAGATAGTTAAAATTCAGAACATGTATGGTATTGAAATATGTGCTCACGTTTTTCCATTGCCATTCTTACATATTAGCAAGATTATTTCATTTTCCCGAAGATAACAACTAATTTTGCATATAGGAATATAAATTATCCAACATAGATACTCATATTTTTATGCCAAAACAAGAATAACAGTAATTCATAATAGCTACTTCCATGAAAGTAATTCAAATTGTGTATGTTTAAACAACCACATTTATTTGAAGCTTCTTCATTCATGATCATATAATTTATTCAAAGGCTTCATGTAATGCCTTCTTGATCAGATAGTTATGACCCGCCATCCTATTCTTGCATATGGCACAGCCGTTATTACTTTGACAAGTCAGAATCTTTCTCAAACGGTGGAGGAGCGGCCATTGATGATGTTGCAATTGGCAAAAAGTGTACAAAACAACCTGGTTTGATGTGTCAGGCTTGTCTATAATGAGACTATGGCAGAGGTTCAAAATCTCCAAATGCTTCAAGTTCTCAAGCACACAGCACAATGCTCTAAAGCTTACTATTATGGATTGAAGGTTCAAGAACTTGAGATTTGGGGTGTGTTCGATCAAGGCTCTAGCATGATCCATTTTGAAGCCAGTAGTGAATTTCAGACTGGTGATTCCTTTGCAGTATTTGCCAATTGCAAGAAAAATATCCTTATGATTGATCATGCGGGTAATTGTGATGGATTCAAGCCCTACCCATAAACTAATTGCATGTTCAATTGCTTCTTTTGAAAAATTACATATGGCAGGTAGAACTAACATTTTTAGATTTGGAGTCCTGCCAAAAAATATAATACATGAGAAACTTTACATTAATAATAATAATAATAATAATAATAATAATAATAATAATAATAATGAGAAAGTTGGTAAATAATGATTATATTCACGTAAAATCTTGTATGAATTTATTCAATTTGTTTTTAAATCCTTTTTTCAAATCCTATAAATAAATAATTTAACACATATTTAAAGTGTCTAATTTATTCCTAATTCTTATGTCTTTAATTTTAGATTATTACTAATTTGAACATGAAAGACTTTTGTAGATACATAAATTTTAATTTATTATTCTAGATTTACCAACCTGAAGAATAAAAAGTTCCGCCGTAGCTTTTGTATCCTGATGCTACAACTTTATATTCTACAACTTGACTTTTCTTAATCTAACAAACCTCTGATACCCTTCTATGTTTTTATCTTATTAGAAATAATATCTAAAGACACTAGAGAGAATATTAGTTGAAAAAATCCTATTATCCTAATTTTCAAATTTTAAAAATAAAAATAAAAATTATTTTTTTCATTAATTGGCTCTAAATTAGTTATATCCTACTTAATTTTCTAAATTTTTTTCAACATACATAATTATTTAATTATTTTTTAATCATATCTAAATAAATTATTCTTAATTATATTATTTTATTTTAAATAAATTTATTTTTTAATTTAACTTTATTCTTAATCATATTACTTTCATTCAGGAACAGATCAAAAAATATTATTATAAAAGGCCATTAACATATATAATATTACAAAATTATATAAAAAATTATATAATATAAGATGTATTATAAAAATATGCCGATAGAAAATATATTTTAAAGTGCAAAAAATATATGTGTACTTTTTACTAACGAAGTGGTCGATTCTTCGTATCATAAAATTCATCAATAATAAAATCTGTGTCAAATTTTTTAGCAATTTTTTTCAATATAGTTAAAAGACAATTAGCAAGAAACTCATCTTTTATTTTGTTTCTGAGTCTTCACAATATTCATAGATAAAAAGATCTTTCAGTTGTAGCAGTTGAACCAGAGAGAATTAATACAAAATGAATTAAGAAAGAGCGTCACAGGAAGAAAAAGAATCCATTTTATGGGATCTAAAAAATTTTATTTGATTAAAAAATATTAGTAATAATATCTTTTTTAGATTTTTTAATATTTTTACTTACTTTTTAGATATTAGAAATCATNTAAAAAAAAACTGGGGGTCAAGGCCTCCACTTGCCCCCCCAAATGTCCGTCCCTGCTTTCATTCTAACTAAATTTAATTTTGACTAACAACAAAATTAAAAAATAAATTGAATAATTATGTGGTAAAAACTTGATATTATAAAAGAAAAAAGTTAAAATTTTTTAAACGTTAAAAATAAAATTCAATTAAATTAAACATTAAAGAAGTTTCGTATATTAGAAACAAAATAAATATAATTTATACTTTATTATATATATCATGTCTTTTTTTTCTTTTCTGAAAGTTTATCTATTAGCTATTCTAAAAGCATGAGTAAAAAATTTAGATTTATAATGCAATTTATTTCATTAAAATTCTCAACATTTTTGCCTATTTAAGTTCCTAACATTTTAAAATCGTCTCAATTTCGTCCAACCGTCAATTTTGTTAACAGCTTATTAACGACAGGACAACATTGAGACAATTTTAAAACTATAGGAACTTAAATAGAATGATTTAAATGTTAGAAAGAATTTTAAAACTTAACCCAAACATTGAATATAGAATGATACTCTACTTATAAAAAAAAATCTTAGAAAATTCTACTTCAATAGTTTTACCTATCAAATCACACAAATGAAGTGCTCAAAGCCTCAAACCAGTCACCTATCATAATTCTTTAGACATACATACACTTTATGTATATAATATAGCATACATAATTATGCAATTTGAGCACAAAGATTAATTGAAAGAAGTGTTACCTTTCAGCAACAAGGAGCAAATGTTCATCCTTTAAGTAAGTATAATAATTGAACACAAAACAACGAATGTGTTCTACTTCGCTCTGAGTTAAGATTCCTCTCAAAATTTTAGTCAGTCTTTCACTTGAATCTCTCCAAGATCCTAGCATCCTGGGTACGTTAAATGGCTTATAGCAGAGTACACTAAGGTCAAGCTTATGCCAAAGTTTAGGGTCACTACGAACTTCACGCCAAGTTTTACACACTCTTGATACTGTTGCAAGCTCTACAACATTAAAGGCCATAAAAATATTCACCAACAGCTCATAGTATAGAACATCATTGATGTTTCTAGCATCGGTATTCTTGAATTCCACACACTCCTTCATTGTTCAAAATTTATCCTGCATGAACCATTAAAATCTTAATTAATATATGCCAAATGCATGAGATTGTAAAAGAAATTATATGGAAATAAAGCATTTTAAATTGATTGAACTATATATATAACTGCGTATGCTAACAACATCTTCATAAATGAAATATTCTTCTTGTAATAATAAAACATTTCATTCTTAATGTCACATAGATTTCTAAATCTTGCTAGTCCTAGATCAGTCAATTTTTATGTCGTTTAATGAACTAGGCCATAATCAAAACATAGAATTGAAAATGTAACAAAATTAAAGATAGACACTCAGTTTTTAAAAACACAAGTGTTCCAACAAGTCATTAATGGTCGGCTTCATTGGTATCCTTTCGATATGCGTTGCGAACACTTTTATTTTTAGCGTCTCATCTTCTCTAGAGAAGCGAAACTCAAACGGATAGAGCCTAAATTCAAGCAAGGGTATACAGACTAAAGTTTTAGTAGCATCTTACTTTCAAAACGAAATGGAATAAGAAGTAATAAGCCTTTTTAGTCACACTAGATGTATAAACTAAATAGTTACGGTCAACCCAAGGGAAGGGGAGGACCCTAACAAGCCAGAGAAACTGAAGATTTTCTTTATGTTCGTATTTGATCCAAGACTTTATACACTTCTTTTCTTCTTAAATAAGTGTTCATTTTCAGAATTTTTTTCATCTCCACAAATCAATGGAATTGAATATTCTCAATACTATGATTTCTTCTTCAATCATTCTCCAAAATTAATGGATGAAAGAGAATACAACTAAAATAATAAAAAAAGAGTAATTATTGTTATTAAAGATAATTTTGACCTACTTTTAACACATTTCAACAAATTTTTTAAGGCAAGTACTTAGTATCATTCAGAAATCAGAGATAAATTACTTTTTCTTAAATTACAACTAAGATCTATTATGCAATAATACATATGATGAGAAGATAATGTACTCTCTAATTTTAAAATGGTGCCGAAGCAATTGTTCTTTCTTTAATTTTTGTAAAATTCAAAATAAACATATATTTAAAAATGGATAAAACATTTGACTTGAAAAAAAAGTTTTGAACAATATAATTTAATCGTATTTATGTATAATCAATTTTTTCACGAAACGAAAACAACAAATTTGTTAAAAGATAAAGATAAAATTGTAGAGCACGAGTCTCCAAGATTAGGATACAATCATGGACAGACTAAAATAAAATATGACAAGAAAAAGAAATAAATGTACCTCCTATGTCACTCTCTTTAATTTGTGTAGAACAAAAAATAGAAGAAGACTGAAATTTAGACAAAAGATTTAAAAAAATTGAAAGATTGAAGAATATTGAAATTTAGATGTGTGTGTTCGAGCGCGCACGCATGTGTTAACTGATATTTAATGTGTATATACTATATATTTTTTTAAATATAATGCATTCAAAGAAAAAGAAAAACAGCATTTATTAGGAATTAAAAAAGTTTTTCGTCATTAAATAATGTAATATTATCTTTTTCCTGTCATAACTTATGAGAGAAAACAAATGTAGTAAACGAAAATATTTGATAAAAAAAATTAGTCAAAAATAATTAAAATTTATCTTATTTAATATTTAATAATTATTTATTAATTATTGTAACAAGTTCTAGCTTTTTTTATCTCTATAATATAATGAAATAGTAAAATATTATTTTATGTAAAAAATACAATGTTTATATTTTTAATATTTATTTTATATTTATTAAAATAAAAAATTTAACAATTTTTATTAATAATGTTATAATGAACATTTTCAATGTAAAATATTTTTTTATAATATTCTTAAGGTATATGTTAATAGAGATGGCAATTTGAGCCGACCAAACTTGATCCTATCTTATGAATGGGTGCGAAATTTTTAATAGTTGGCTAAATTTAGAGACTTGTATGAATAATACCTTAAGATAAACATATATTTAAGAATGGATGAAACATCTGACTTAAAAAAAAGTTTCGAATAATATGATTTAACCGTATTTATGTATAATCAATTTTTTTCACAAAACAAGAAAAACAAATTTGTTAAAAGACAAAGATAAAATTGTAAAGCTTGAGTTTTCAAGATTAGGACACAATTATGAACAGACTAAAATGAAATATAAAAAGGAAAAGAAATAAGCGTACCTCTTATATCACTCTCTTTGATTTGTGTTGAACAAAAGACTGAAATTTAGATTCTATATAATTCACAGAAAACCAGGCTAGTCAAGACCTTATAAAATTCTATATAAAATTGAATATACTGTTCAACTAGAAATTATACAAAAAAATAATTGGTCAATAGACAAATTTACAATTACAACCTTTAGTCATTCATAACTAACGTTTTGAATTTTCTAATACATTTACCGATTAATAACTTATATGAATATAATTTATAAATTTACTATATTAAGTGTACATAAAAAAATTAATCACTAAATTAATCACTCATATCAAATATATATTAAAATACAAAATTTACATTTAAAATAACTAAAATAATATGTGTGTGTTGACTAATTAATTTAGTGTCTAATACACTAATTTGATGACTAATATTTAAAATGTATTTAATATTTTTGTTTTTAAATAGAATGCATTTAAGTCACACAAATTTATATATATAT
>NC_029775.3:105862937-105874003 GCF_000817695.3 Arachis duranensis
AACAAGTTCTAGCCTTTTTTTATTTCTATAGTATTACTAAATATTAAAATAATTAGTATTTAAGTAACATGTGTCCTAAACACATAGATTATTTATTTATTTATTTTATGTAAAAATACAAAATTTAACAAGTTTTACTAATATTATTATAATGAGCATCTCCAATGGAGTCTCTAACATTAGGATACAATCATAGATAGATTAAAATGAAATATGACAAGAAAAAAAAAAGCGTACTTCCTATGTTATTTTTTTTTTATTTGTGGTGAACAAAAAACTGAAGAAGGCCAGGCGAGTGAAGACCTTGTAAAATTCTATAAAATTGAATATAATATTCAACTAAAAATTGTACAAAAACAAAAAAAATAAATAGTCTAACATAAAATTTACAATTACAACCTTTAATCATTCATAACTATATTAAGTGTACATAATAAATTAACTATTAAATTAATCANTTTAAAATATAATCCATTCAAAGGAAAACAAAAACAGCATATATTAGGAATTAAAAAAGTTTTTTATTATTAAATAATGTAGTATTATCTTTTTCCGGTCGATGAAAGAAAAAAAGTAATTAATAAAAATATTTGATAACAAAATAATTAGTCAAAAATTAATTAGAATTTATCTTATTTAATATTTATTAATTATTATAATGAGTTTTAACTTTTTTTATCTCTATAGTATTACCAAATAGTAAAATAATTAGTATTTAAGTAATATGTGTCCAAAACTCATAGATTATTTATTTATTTATTTATTTTATGTAAAAATACAAAATTTATATTTTTAATATTTATTTTATATTTATTAAAAAAAATTAACACTTTTTATTAATAATGTTATAATGAGCATTTCTAATGGTGTATTTTTAGAGTATCACTTTTGATATTTTCAAAAAATAAATTGATTTAGAATTGAAATTTTTATTGGAGTTGATTTATAAAATGAAATTAGTATCAATTTAGAGATACAGTATCACCTTAATGGAGAACTAATAAAATTTTGTCACTCATATAATTATATTAATGAAATAATTAAAAATAATATAAAATTCTAAATGAACCAAGACTAAATATTAGAGGAGCAAATTTTATTTTAATTTTAAATCACTATTTAATTCCACAAATATTCTTGTTGGATTTAAAATGAAATTAAAATTAGAACTAATATTAAAGATATTGGTCACATATTAACTAAATCAAAATAATAAAAGAGATTAATTATTATGTAACTTATTTGTTGACTTATATAATCCCAATAAAATTAAATTTTGAAATTTTTAATGTATTTAAAACATTATAAAAAAAATCTTTTTAATAATTTTTTAAAATATTTCTTTTTATAATACTCTTTAAAATATGTGTTACTTACTAGAGATGACAATTTGAACCGACCCAACTTAATTCGATCTTATGAATAAGTGCGAAATTTTAATAGTTGACTAAATTTAAGGACATATATGGATAATACTTTATGATAATTATTTCGGTTTGAACGGTTTGAGTAGTATTGTTCCACACTTCCAAAACATACACAAAATTTGAGATAGATTATTGGATTTGATAAATTCAGTTGGATGAATTTAAATTTCTTTAAGATTATTTAAATAGAATTTGTAATTTAATTTGATGATTATAGTTATATTTGTAACTTATACGATCATTTTAATATTTTTTATATTTTTTGTAGGATATAATAAATTATATTTTAGATAAAAGAGATTATAAAAATAAAGATAAAATGTATCACTTTTAAGATTGGACGAGTACTAATATGGATATGACTGTATGTTTGTATAGATTTATAAGATACTCGCCACGAATATAGATAGACTTGAGATAATAAATAAAGAGAAAAGGACGATGAATCGATGCCTTATTTTTTGATTCGCAAATATTTAAATTTTTTAAAATTTAAAAATATATTTACATTTCTAACTTTTTTAAAATTTGGACACATCGATTTCTGAGTCTAATTTGTCACATTTTAAAAACTCTCACACATGTATCCGTATCGACTAAGTTAGTACAACAGGAGTTACGTTTAATTTTTTCATTAGATTTGACAAACCTAAATAAACATGAAGAATCGATATATCCAGATTTTAAAAAATAAAAAACTTAAATATATTTTTAAATTTTAAAAAACTTAAATGTTTACGAATCAAAAAAGTAAAAAATTTATTTATCCCTTTTCTCATAAATAAAATACTTGCGATTAACGGGACAAATAATGGAACGAAAGGTTAATATTCGAAACGTGTGTGGTATTGGAATTATAGTTATCAGAACCAAACCGGTAATCAACCCGATCATATGACCGGGTCACTAGGTTACTGGTTCAACCGGTGGGTCACTAATTCACCCGGTTAATCTGGTCATAACTAAACAAATATAAAATTATATTAATAAAATTGAAATAATATCTTAAAACTTAAAATGCGAGTATTACAAACATTAATAATCAAATATCAAGTCTTAAACATAACTAATAATCTAAAAGAAGAGTTAATAAACTAGTTTCTAGTATAAAATATGTTCTCAATTTAACAAAGGATTTGCTTAAATAAGTTTTCCAGCAAAACAACAACCACCACCATTTCACCAAAATTCCCTGATTCAACTAATAGCAACTCTAAACAAACCAGCAATAAACAACAACCGCTCTAAAAAACCACAGTAAAATACAATAGCAGCAACCAGCAACCAACAACCAGTAACTAAAAAACTATATACCAAATTACCAAAAACACAGCAACCAGCAATAGCAGCAACCAGCAACAAACAGAAAAAATACAGCAACCAGCAACAATTCAACAGATTTTAACCAGCAACAATACAATAGATTTTACTAACATATCAACCAGCAACCAGCAACAATACAATTCAAGAACAATTTTAACTAAAATTCAACCAGCTTCAACAACTACTCTAAAAAATCAAATTTATCAACAGATTCCATAACAATAGGTCAATAGCAGAGGCACTGACCTGAGGGAGTAGAGGCACTAAGGCAGAAGATGAATGTTTTCTGAGCTTTCTGATGCACCACTTCCACCCAAATGACCCGAGGGAATAGAGACCGAGAGTGACAGAAAGGTGAGGCCGCAGAAGCATTCTGAGCTTTCTGAGCTTTTTGATGAACGCTTTCTGCCGCTGACGAGGATCACCCGAGACTGAGAGTGACGACGAGGTGAGGCCGAAACGACGACGTGAGGCCGAGATTGGGTGACGACAGAGTGACGACGGTGAGGCCGTAAGGGTGAGGGTGAAGGACTGTCGATGGAGAGACGAGGCTGGCTGGGGGTATCGGTGGTGACTGGTGAGGGTTCGGCGGTGACTAGTGAGGCAGATTAATGAACTCAGAGTCTTAGACACTCAACTCTCAAGAGATCTGTCTCAGATGCCTTTAGGAAGATGTGAGGCAATGGGGGAAGGGGGGATAGCTTAGGGTTTCATTTCAGTTTCAACGAAAAGATGGGAAATGATTAGAACGACGCTGTTTAGAATAAAAAAAATTGCACCACTCGGACCGAGTCAAATCACCCACCTAGGTCACCGGTTTTCATCAAAATCCGTCGGGTTGAATCGGGTTCCACCGGTCCATTGCATGGCCAGTTCAACGTGTGATTCGGCCTGGCCAAGTGACCGGGTGACCGAATTTTCGGTCGAACCGGTCGGTCGAGCCAGGTTTGATAAATGTGATTGGAATACCTGCTCACTTTTTTCAACCGTCATTCTTATATATTAGCAAGACTATATATTTTTTTTAGAGATTTTGCTATTTCATACTCTAATAATATATTTTGAAAATATAATATTTCTTTTTAAAATTTTTTTTATATATTCAGGACATTAAAAATTAATAACTTTAGTAAAATATTCTTTTTATTATGTTTCTAGAATGGGTTCTAAAAGCTTGTTGACAATTTTCTCAGTTCATATAAAATAAAACAAATGATAAACACTTATTTGAATACAAGTTAAAAAGTATTATTATTAGAAGAGTAAAGTATCGTTTTTGTCCCCAACGTTTGGAGTAAGTTTTAAAGTTGTCCCTAACGTTTTTATCGTTCTATTTAAGTCCCTAACGTTTTAAAATTGACTCAATGTTGTCCTGCCGTTAGAGATCTGTTAACAGAATTAACGGCAAGACAAAATTGAGACGATTTTGAAACGTTAGGAATTTAAATAGGACGAAAATTTTGGGGACAAAAATGATACATAGAAATAAATTTTAGTTTTATCCTTTAATAATATCAATCTTTTACTGTACATAATATTTACTTATTTTTTAATCACATCTAAGTAAATTACACTTAGTCACATTACTTTCGTTCTAAATAAAATTTTTTATATTATTATATTAACTTATAACTTTAAGTGTAAAATTATAAAAAAATAAATTTATTTAGAACAAAAGTAATGTAATTAAGTATAATTTATTAGATGTGATTAAAAAATAATTGAATATTATGTACAGTAAAAAATTGATATTATTAAAGGATAAAACTAAAATTTATTTCTATGTATCTTTTTTGTTCCCAACGTTTTCGTCCTATTTAAGTCTCTAACGTTTTAAAATCGTCTCAATTTTGTCTCACCGTCAATTCTGTTAACGGATCCCTAACGACAGGACAACATTGAGTCAATTTTGAAACGTTAGGGACTTAAATAGGACGATTGAAACATTAGGGACAACTTTGAAACTTATCCTAAACGTTAGGGACAAAAATAATACTTTACTCTTATTAGAAACATATGTAAAAGAATAGATCTAGGACAAACTATCAAAATGTATTTAAATTATTTTATCATTGACAAAAATACTTTTAAATTTTATTATTAATAAAAATATCTTTAAATTATTTAAAAATGTGACAAAAATACACGTATCATGAACTTAAATATTTTATGTTAATGAAAAAAAATAATGTGACAAACGGAATTTTTCATGTAAAAAATGAGACTCTAACATTTATAAGTGAGTCATGTCATACTTTTTTATTAATGGAGTAAGTATTTGATCACAGCTGAATATTTTTGATACGTTTTAAAATTATTTGAAAATTTTTTTATTGATAACAAAATTTAAAAATATTTTTTATCAGTATTAAGATAATTCAAGTGCATTTTTATTGGTAGTTTACTCGATAGAGCTATTATTAAAGAGATCGATAAATTCTTTTTAGTTAAATTATTTTGTGCTCTTGGAACAATAATGATTTAAAAGATCCAAAAATAAATAAAAAAAATACTGTGTCAAATATTAAAATAGAATCTTAAAAATTCTTGAATGCATTTAATACTTACGTACAAAAGCATATATGGAATTAATTAAATTCTTGAAGATAATTTTCTCGCATTTCTTCGACATTTTCCTTCTCACTGTAATTTCGAATGAAAGTATTTAATGCCCGGATTTACTTACTTTTTTTTAAATCTTCTTTTTTAGAAAAAAATTTTAAGAAGCGACCACTAATATAATCTCCAAATATACAATAAGAGATTAGCTAGAAAGCTTTGCGTACCTTTTTTTAGCTATGAACACAGACATTTCGCTTAGTTGTCATATTTTTATATTAGATACGATATTTATTGATATTCGTTCGACATATATATCTGTTGTGTTTAACTGTGTCTTAATAAAAAATAAAAAAAATTTGGACACACTTGGACGCACTTAAATACTATCACGTATCAGCGTGTCTAATTTTATTCTTAACAAATTTAATTACCCGTGCCATGCACGTAATAAGATTGAAATTATAATTTTAAATTATTTTTAAAATTAATTTAAATTATAATAATTTGATTAATAAAAAAATAATATGTTATGCATTGTTTGATTTTTTTAATCTAGTGTTAATTGGATTAACTCTAAAATAGTTATTAATCGGTTTTAATAATCTACTTTTTTCAATAAATCAGACATATATATTGAATGTGATGATAAATATAATATAGTAATAATCAAATCCACCAACAAATATATTGGCTATTATCACAATATAAAACAAATTAAATATAAAGGCTATTAGCACTTATAAATCTATAAAATTGCACTGTATTTGATTCGTGCAAGGGTTTACTTATCAAATAAATTTAAAATATGAATACAAAATATTTATAAAATGGACCTAGCATTACTTGAAAGAATCATGGAAAATAATCAACTTACCTTATCATCCATGAGAATCATTTCTATGTAAGTCGTCTTGTTCTTGTCAAATTTGGATGGGACTTTCCATAACCTTATAATTCTTGCCTTTATTTTTCAAATTTTTTTATTACATAATCTACCATAGGTAATATTGTTGATAGAATCATAGTTAGTAGCCCTTAGGTATGAGAAATAATAAATAGAAGAAGATCTATGTCTGAGGTACGAATTTTCTAGATGATAAATAATTGTAATATATATATATATCACACACACACTAATTATATATGGTAATAATTAGCAAATATTTTTAATAGAGATACTTGCTATAATTAGGTGAAATTTATGTCATTATATTTTATTAACCTTTATGATTAATTCAATAGAGATACTTACTCAATATATATGTTATCATTAATTATATGCCAATATATTTAGGAAAGAGCCAAAAGAGGAGATATAAATATATATAATATTATTGCTATATAAGAAGCATACATAAATTGCTATATTTTTTTATTATATTATACAACTTAAAATTATAGTATCATATTATTATTAATTCTAGATACTTACTATAATTATATCAAATTTAATTATGACTCTAAATAAATAAAATAGATAACATTCAATATTATTTTTTTTCTTTTTTACATTCAATATTTACTGTAATTATAAAAAGTAAAATACTTAATAAAAAAATATGAGCAGAAAATAAAACATATTAATTAAAATTCAATTTGTTATCTAATTAATTTTGTGTCCATACAATATAACTTTATGAAAATGTTATGAATCACAACCTTTTTTATTCTAAAAAAATACTATATATAGCCTTTAGTAGTACAAAAATAATTATAAGAATTAATTATTGATATTGATATTAATCACAATTGATTATTGATACCCTAATTTTTAAAATATATTTTTCTTTTTTAAAATATAATGCATGTACCGTGTAGATTTTATTATTATTATTATTATTATTATCATCATCATCATCATCATCATCATCATCATCATCATCATCATCATCATCAAATTAAATGGGTCACTATTAATGTGTGCATTAACTATCTTCTAATAAAATTATTGCACTTAAATGAGAATTATAACTATATCAATTGATATAATTAGAATGATTAAAAATATTGATGATTGATAAGTAGTTTAATAACATATTAAATATTGATTTGATATAATTATAATGAAGATAGTTTCTTAAATTAATATAATCATGCATTATTCATGAGTTAATTGTAATATAATTAGAATAAATTTATTTGAAAAAAAAAAAGAGTTCATGTGTAATTTCTAAAAATTATAATAATTTTTCTATTTATGCATACGTATATATTAATTTTGTTAAATACTAAACAAAATAAAAGTATCAATGGTAAAATATAACCTAAAAATCACTTAAATTAAAAAATAACCTACGATGAATTATAATAAAGCTATATATGAGGAATAAAAGTAAAATAAATAATTAAAAATAAAGTAAAAATAGAAATTAAAAAAATAAAAGAAGATAAAAAAGATAATGTGTGGAGTAGATAAAAAATGTATTGCAATAGAAGATTAATATAATTAATTAATACAAAGGATGAAAGAGAAAAATCAAAATATAATCTTATTAAAAAATTTTCAAAAAAATATTTTAAAAAAGAACCTATTAATCAACTTTTATAAAAATATTACAAAAAATTTAAATTATCTTTAAAAAAAATAATAATACCTTTAAGAATTATTAATCAAAATAAATAAAAAATATAAAACAAAATTATAAAAAATATTAGCAAAATTAAGATAAAAAACAAAAATAAAAAAATTATAAATATTTTACCTGAAATACGGAATAGAGAGGGAGAAAAGGGATATATAAAATAATAAGATAATAAATTGAATTAATTGACTTTATTTATTTCATTGCTTTAATATTATTTATTAAATAATTTAATATTTATCTCGATCAAATTAAATAATAAATTAGTTATAATTAATTTGGTTTAATGAATAAAAAAATTAAAATAATTTGATATTTACTCTATTTAATTAAATATTTGAAGTTATGATTAATGTAATTTAATGAATTAAATAAAATATTAAATGATGAAATATTTATCCTAATCAAAATCAAATTACATAATTGATTAATTATAATTAATACAATTGAATGAATTAAACACATTAAATTGAAAAATAATTTAGTTAATTTGTGTCTTAAGGACACATTTTAAAAATATTTATTTTTCAATAATTTTTATAAAATATTTTTTATAATATTTTTAACCTATGGTCTAAAGACACAATTATAATAACCTATTAAAAAGTACTTAATTAGTTAATACAAATAATTAGTGTAATTGATTTAGTTTAATAAATTAAAAGAAATAAATGTAAAAGAAAGAGATAAAGAGAAAGTGAAATTATAAAAGCGTGTAGCCATTAAAAAGCAATAAAAAAGTCCCTTTTAGTTTTTTATTTATTACTTATTAATTTATTATAATTAATTTCAGAACATTTATTATACGTTATTTAGCTTACAAATTAATATAATCAATTAATTGATATCAATTATCGACAATTAATTTTAATTGATATAACTCATTTCGCTATACTTTCTAAATAACTAATTAAAAATACATGTCTCAATTTTTTGTTAAAGTAGAATAAAATAAATTACATAAATTGAGTAGATATAAATCTAAAAATTATAAAATTTTATTAACAACTCAAATAAATTAGTACTATAAAACTAAACTTAATGTCTATTTTAAAAATAATTACTGACCTTTTATTCTTTTAATTATTAATAATTTAAATAAAGTAATATCCTATAACTTATTTTGTTATCTATTTTAAGTAATTACTAACATTCTATTTTTTTAATTATTTGCTTGTCTTATTTATCATTTATGCTTTCAATCAATTATATTAATAAACAAATAAATTAAATTAACTCCGATTATACTTGGACTATTCAATAATTTAACATAATCTTTTTAATTTGATTAACTACTAACGATAGAAAATAAAAAATTTAGATTAATTTAATATTATGAACATTAATTATTATCATGAAAAACCTAAAATCATAATGCAATTTATTTTTAAAGATATAATCAAGTATTATTGTTAATTATGAAATAACCTAAAATCATAATGCATTTTATTTTTAAAGAAACAATCATCTATTAATATCGATAAATAGAAACTATTGTCAAAAAATACTTTTAAAAATATGAAGGGTTAATTACTATTATTTATTTATAATATATCAATTTATCAAAAAAAATATAATTTTCTGCATTTACACCGTTAGAAAAATTACTATCAAGAGTAAAATTTTGTAAAAAAAAGAATAAAATTGCATACATAATAAATTTAAAAAATAAATATTGTTAAGTAATTATGTTTTTTTTTAATAAATAGTAAAAAATTTAAATATCAGAAACTATATTCTTTCAAAAGTAACCCTTTTAAGTTGTTATATTTGGTATGATTTATTTGTTTATAATTTAAATTGACATTATTTTTAATTAAAATAATCATTTATCCTTAATAATTATTCTTAGAATTTAATAATTTATCATGCCTCACAATAATTATCTATAAAAAAACATATATATCCTGAAAAATTATTAAATAAATTTATTCTTTTTGTTCTATTTTCACATTAAAAAATTTTTTGATTTGTCTTTTTTAATTGTTATTATGTTATTAGAATTGTTTAATAATATTAAAAAAATTATTTAAAAATAGAAATAGCAATGGCATCTTGAATAATTAATTCAATAGAATTAAATTTAAACAAATAAGATGATTCAATCAATTATACAAATAATAACATATTTATAAATATTAATAATGAAAATAGTCTCGTTAATGTAAATGATCAATACAATAATTATATGAAAAAATAACTAATTACATAATTGCATAATTTTCAAGATCCTATATAGTTGAATCTAATGGACAAATAAAAAAATATCTATATGATAATATCCTAATATTTTAGCATATTATAAATCATATTATAAATTTATATATCATATTGTAATTTTAAGTCAACTTCTTAAATATATTATAACATAAACCATCTAAAAAGATACACCAAATTAACGAATATCACATGGATCATAACACACACTCTAAATTGTCACGTTATTTCAAATAAAAAGAATATCAATACAAAGAAATCAATGAATATAACTAAAATAAAGAGCAACAAAGAGACACACAAAAAAATAATAAAGAGAATCAATAAAGACATTAACAAATAAACCACATACATGAACAATGTATATATTAATTGTGGATCACAAAAAAAACTATATATATAATATATATTATATATATAAAAACCACATACACAAATAATGTATATATTAATTATGAAAAAAAGACAATATATATATGAATTGAAGTATACATAACAAAATAGAATATTACAAAATAAAATTATAGTAAGATTATTTAAAAACAACGTAAAGATGACACATCTTTTTTGTTAATCAGAAGCTAAAAGAAGAAAAAGTATGCGCCTAATAAGAAGCAATTAAATAAATAAAAATTTAAAAAAAATAAAAAAATGAAATGTATAAATAAAGATAAAACAATAAAAATTAAATAAATTATAAAAATTGTACCTTAAACACGAAAGAAAGAGAAAGAGAGGAAAAGAGGGAGGGAGTGACAGAGAGAGAAAAGAGAGCAAATGAATAAAAATTATTTGATCTTGTATAAATAGATGATATTAAGAAAAATAAACTAATTAAATTAATTCATATATTTCGTTATCATATTTATTATTTATTAAAAAATTTGATATTTACTCCAATCAAATTAAATAATTAATATAATTAACCAAATTAATTAATTGATATAATTAATTA
>NC_029775.3:105874680-105881490 GCF_000817695.3 Arachis duranensis
TTGCTATAACTGCCGTATACTCTCAATCATATCGATTATATCAATTTGGCTATATCAATTATATTCAAATTATTAGTCAATTATTTTAATAAAAATTCTTGCTATAATTAAGTTATTACTATGTTATTATCTTGTATCAATTGTTATAATTAATTCAATAAAGATATTTATTCAGTATATATGTTATCTATATTAATTATATGCCAATATTTATAAGAATGAGTTAAAAAAAGTGATATATAAATATATAATATTATTGTTATATAAAAAATAAATATAAATGGATATAAACTGTATTTTAAAAAAATAAAGCCTATATATAGAAATAACGAAAAACTCAAGTAATTATTTATTGGTTTTTATGGTTTCTATTATGCTTAATGAAAATTGAGTGATCTAAAAAATAAATATGGAGGTGACATGCATACGTATATTAATATAGAAAGAATATATATTTAGAAGCATTTTTCTATTATATCACTTATTTACTCACAGCCTTAAAGTCTTTAAAAATATACAATTATATTATCATTCAAAACACAAATTCATCCTTTATTTTCATTAAATATTTAGATTAATTCAGTTAGATGAATGTTTTAATAAAAGGATAGACTATTATTATTATTATTAAAATAAAAAAATCATTAAGTGATAATTAGTTTAATAATATATTAAATATTAATTTGATATAATTATAATAAAAATATTTTTCCAAAATAATATAATCATACATTATTCATGAGCTAATTATAATGCAATTAAATGTATAATATTATTCTATATTATTGTTCATGAGCTAATTATTATGTAATTAAAGATATTATTATAACATAATATTTCACTACAAAAAAAGGTTAAAATGGCGGTTTTTTAAGGTAATTACGGCGGTTATAACCGTCATTATTACCGAAAATGGTGCCTCCAAGAAACGCCGGAATTTTGGGCGCCATTCTGGTTATTATGGCGGTTTTCTGAAAACCGCCACAATTTTCTGGGGTTAAAACGGCGATTTTTGAATAGGTTAAAACGGCGGTTCAAACCGCCGTTATTTCCAGGGTTAAAATGGCGGTTCTTTGATAGGTTAAAACGGCGGTTTGAACCGCCATTATTACCCTGACAGATTGACGTTTTGGTTGGTTAAAACGGCGGTTCAAACTGCCGTTATTTCCAAGGTTAAAATGGCGATTTTTGGATAGGTTAAAATGGCGGTTTGAACCGCCATTATTACCCTAACAGAGTGGCATTTTGGTTGGTTAAAACGGTATTTTTGAACCGCCATTTGTACCCTGACAATAGCATTTTGGTTGGTTAAAATGACATTTTTGAACTGCTGTTTTACCCTAACTGACATTTTTTATTGTTTAAAAAAATAATTTTTACCGTCATTTTTATCCCGTTAAATAAATAATTTTGTGATTAAAATTTCACAATAGCAAAAAATCATAATACATAAATGAAATATTATATAACTCAAACAAAATATTAATATAATATATAATTTTTTATTATTGAAAATGAAAAGTAATAACTCTTGTACAAAACCTTGTCTTACTAAACTTACTAAAATACAAGCATTGCAATAATCACTAATCAGTCAAATCTACCATCCAGTTTCCTAAACTATGTTAATATCTAATAATGTATTTAAACCATCTAATAAGTGCTGTTTTTACTACTTAAAATATGAATATACAAGACAAGTAACTTAGCTAAGTGTTGATGAATAAGATTTGGAAGCCAAAAATTTCCTCCTTTTGTAATTACCTTTAAAACAAGCCTGCCTTGGTTTCTTGGTCTCTTGTGTGAATTTCATCCCGGAACTTGCTCCAACATCTTTGTTTCTTGCTCCAACACTCCAACTTCATTATCCAAACTCATCTCTTACAAAGATTTGTAGGAACCTCTCCTGAAAGCTGATTCTTATTGAAATGGTTGCATTAGATTACAAATGCAATTCAAAACAGTTATTATAAGATGAAGAGAATACTGCTTCTTAAATCAGAATGATTTTATCCTTTATATTCAAAACAATTCAAATACCTTACTGATATTGTATGAAGCTGTAGTGGTGATAATTAATATAATGTTAAGGCCATATCATAAGGACTATTACAACATATGTTTCTTGTACGGAAGCCTTTGTGTAAATGAACAAAACAAAAACAATATAAGAAAACTTACCCTTACAGCCAAAGCTTTTATGACCTCTTTTGCTGCTTTGGACTTAGCAGCTTCCTCCTTTGCTACAAACCAACTCTCCTCAATTTTCTGTTGGCACTCTTGTATCTTATGGTTTTTGAGTTCACACTGTTCTTCAAGTCTCTTTAACTATCAAAAGAACATGCATAAGAGAACACATTAAATGCACAGTCAGATGTTTTTTAAATACGCAAGTGAACAGCACTGGTTAATTTGCTACTCAGATATAGGAAAATCAGAATGAGAGGAATGAAATGAAGCAACCTAAAGGGCTAAATGTTGACCAGTTATCCTAACGGAAAATGTAAAAACAGATGTTACAAATTTGAATTATAGTTGAATGCTGGAGATACATACAAAAATATATTCATTTATAGAAATCTCAGCATGATAATTAACTATTTCTTTGTCACAAATGCAGCATGTAGAACATTGAAACAAAAGTTACCTCAGCTCTCAGCCTCTGAACTTCTTCAATGAGCATCTTATCAGATTATATTTTATATCAATTATTTAGATTAAAGTTTATAATTTAGAATTTCTAATTAGAATTTAAGATTCAAAAATTTTTTAATTCATACATGATCCAAAAAGCATAGCCATATCCCAGGAGTCTTTATCATTGATATGCTTCATGTGAGCATGACCAAGATATGTCCATTTGCAAACTGTGGTGGACAAACTGCGAGTATCATCTCCAGTTGCCCTAAAAAGGTACCAAAAATAAATCAAGGCTGAGCAACACTTAACTCCAACATAGAATAACATTGAACATCAAGAATAACAAAATAAATAAATAAATAGATAAATACATAAGTACCTGTATGACAACCAATCACTCAAGTCCATCCACCTGAAAACCAAAGACCAAGGCTCTTGCAAGTTTTCTTTAACCCATAGAAGTTGAAGTTTAAAATGCTTTGGAAAATGAGTTCATAAAAGAGAGCATGATTCTTAAAACTATAGATGATGTAAGAATACATCATGTGAACCAACTGCATTGAGCAAAATATAACCAGTTTAGTAGCTTGGATTGGTAAAGACTATGTAACATAGTCATTGTTAGCATAGAATTTCTTCTGACAAGGAAGAAAATAAAAAACCTAGAATTAAAGAAAAAGACATAGTCATTGTTAGCATAGAACATGGCATATTTACCAATCATGAGTAAACAGAAGAAGATAATGCAAATTTGTACACTAACCTAGATGCTCAATGAAAATAATGAATAAATACAAAATTAAACACTTGAATATTTTACCTTCACCTCATCAAGTATTTTCTGCGATAACCACTTGTCCGTACTTGTTATAAATCCAAATCCAAATTTGTGCCTGTACCTTCGGTTCCATTGATCCAACTCCTAAAATTTTAGATTATTTATTATACAGGGAAATCAAAATATTAGATTATTTATTATGTCATGGCAAGATATATTAGATTATTCAGATTATGCATATAGTCTCTCTAGCTTATATAATACCAATAAATTTAAGATACAAAATAAATCAAAATAGCTCAAAACCATACTTTAGAAATTTTCTTAAGGGTTCTTTTCAGAAATCAGGTGAAGTAAGGTTCTTCTTGTCTTCCATCAGTGGAAACAATTGCCTCAAGTAGTGAAATTATTACCTCAACAAAATAGAGTAGCGAGACAAGTAAAGATCCTACTACCACAAGCAGTGTAAAAACAAATAAATTTAGGCAACTTTTACAAATAAAGTGAAGGAATTTATAGCATTTCTATAAAGAGACAATCAAATATCTAAAATAAATATGATTAGAATATTACTTTGGGAGTTGAATCATTCTACTTAATTAGTAACCATCCATGGGGTATATAGAAGAGAAACTACAGGGACAGGAACTCCAATATCAAATATTGTTTAACTACTTGAATATCAAATATTGTTAAACTATTCAGGGATAGGAACTCACATTTAGAGGGCATATCTTCAAGTCAAGAAATTTAACATCAATAATGAAGCAACCAATGAATGAAGTATCAACAGGCCAGACAAAGTCATCATATGTCCTAAGTATCCTTTCATGGACTGCAGCATCAAAAGCAAAAAGAAATAAGAATCAAGCTGTGTTACAATTTTATTGTACAATCTTAAAACTGCTATTACAATCTCAAAAATACCTTGGTTACCACTTTGAGTTGAAATATGAAATTACCCTATTTCTTCTTGGAAAATAAAGTGGTAGAGAATAAGATTTTCAGGAGAGAAGGAGAAGAAGAATAATAATAGTAAGGAATGAACTAAAATAGTGCACAAGGAACTGATCCACCCTTTCTCCCTTGTTGTTATTATATTATTTATAGAAAGCATGCAAAAAATTAAAGGTGAAATTGAAGTGAAGAAAGAGAAAATAAAGAAATAAAGTAGATTTTCATGGAGGCAACTACCTGCATATTGTTGTATCTGTTAAAGGTTTTGCAGCAAATAGGGCAAGAAAACTGGGTAGGACCAATCAAAATCTGAGATGGGGTTGGGATCCAGTACTGTCCCTTGGGATCCAGAATCTGTGGAATATTAGAATACAAAAATCAGGAACCTTTTATTTATAACACACAAATAAAGTGATAAAGCAATAGTTGCTTCAAAGGAGGGTGATGATCTGGATTTATTATCTTCCAAGCTCACTACCAAACAAGTCCTGCTCCAAGAACAAAATCAAATTTATACTACTCCTTAGAACCAATAGTTCAATCAATTTTCCCTATCTATATCTCCATTCAAATAACAAAAAAAGTTTAGCCCTTTTTTCTTTATACCATTTTCAGAAAACAAAGCTATCCACTAATTCAACATCATGCATTTTGGTGCAACTTAACACAAGAAAGAAGAAGAATAAGAAAAAAAAATCAGCATGGACAATGAAATGAAACAATAGGGGAAAGAATAACAAAAATTGATACTAGAATCATCCAAGTAAAAGATCCATCAGATATCAATGTTTACAAGACAGTTATTATTTCATTTGCTTTTCATCCTTTTCACAATGCAGATCAGTATATGACTGTATTAGTGGTTTTATTTAGTATACTCAATTAATTAATGCATTCAATTTATGAATTGAGACTTCTCAATCAGTTTAATCTATAATCTAATCCTCCAAATTTTCTACATTAAAACCAGCTATTTCTTTTGAATGACATCTATAACTCTAACATATTTGAACAGACACTAGAGTAAATTCTCAATACTTACTAGAATAAGCTAATTAGCTAAATACACTAGAGAAAATCATTTCTGCATTAGCTCAAAAATTACTTAAACAGTATCATTCTTTTCTGTTTTCATTGTAGCACTCAAAAGAGCAATGTTGATATAATCAATAAAAATAAGTCTCCTAATAGTTACAACCCAATAAACGTAGTGGAAAGTTGGAAAACTTACGTGATAGACCAATTCCAGCTAAGAGACCCTCACTCTTCATCAATCCTACAATCTTCTAGTAAATCCTTGTATTGTTCTCTGCAAATCAAGTTTTCAATTGGTTTAATTCATTAGAAAAAGAAAAAAAGATGTTGAATTTAGTTATGTGTCACACCTTGAAAGATTCATTGTCTGTTTTGAAGCTTATTCCTAAAACATACTTCAGCCACACAGAAAATCCTCTATATACAACTAAAAAATGATAAATTAAATTAAATTAAATTAAACATTATAAAAGTAGTAGGGAAACAAGGACGAGGAGGTGATGGCAACCAGACCAAGGACGTGAACCACGTATGTAAAAGGAATGGCGGTTACACCCAACGCCATCGAAACACTTAACTGTCTCTCTGTGACTCAACAACCATTTTGCCTTCTGATTAGATCTTTCCACATCTGCACAGAAGCCATTTTCATAATTTAAATATAACTAGAAAGTAATGCACCGATAGATATTTTGAGACAGATGCAGTGTATTCCATCCATACATTTAAAGTATGCCAGGAACTAAGGTGTTCAAAGTATCCTTCTCAGCTTCATACTCACACACCAAAGAATCAAAACCCTAACACCTTGCCGCAAAATTAAAACTTGACTAGTTGATTTTCACAGTATGACGGAGCATAATTGTAAATTTAGCCAAAAAAAAACAAAGCACTTTGATGAGCGGATATTTTATACGCTTTTTGGGGGTAATTTCATGTAGATTTTAGTATGTTTTAATTAGTTTTTAGTGGAATGTTATTAGTTTTTAGGCAAAAATCATATTTCTGGACTTTACTATGAGTTTGTGTGTTTTTCTGTGATTTCAGGTATTTTCTGGCTGAAATTGAGGGAGCTGAGCAAAAATCTGAGTTAGGCTGAAAAAGGACTGCTGATGCAGTTGGATCCTGACCTCCCTGCACTCGGAATGGAATTTTTGGAGCTACAGGAGTCCAATTGGCGCGCTCTCAACGGCGTTGGAAAGTAGACATCCAAGGCTTTCCAGCAATATATAATAGTCCATACTTTACGCGAAGATAGACGACATAACTTGGCGTTGAATGCCAAGTTCATGCTGCTGTCTGGAGTTAAACGCCAGAAAAACGTCATGATCCGGAGTTGAACGCCCAAAACACGCTATAACTTGGAGTTCAACTCCAAGAAAGACCTCAACTCGTGGATA
>NC_029775.3:105883262-105883733 GCF_000817695.3 Arachis duranensis
AGGACTCTGGGGTCATATGCTAACCCCATTACAGTTGCATATGGGAGTAGTATCTGTATACCTCCCATCAAAGCAAGCAGCTTTGAGCTAAATCCTCAACTCATTATCATAGTGCAGCAAAATTGCCAGTATTCCGGTCTACCACAGGAAGAACCTACTGAGTTTCTGGCACAGTTCTTACAAATTACTGACACAGTACATGATAAAGAAGTGGATCAGGATGTCTACAGATTATTACTGTTTCCATTTGCTGTAAAAGATCAAGCTAAGAGATGGTTAAATAACCAGCCTAAGAACAGCATAAAAACACGGAAACAGCTGTCAGAAAAATTCCTGAATCACTATTTCCCTCCAAAACGGATGACACAGTTAAGGCTAAGCATCCAAGGATTTAAACAAGGAGATAATGAATCCCTTTATGATGCCTGGGAGAGATACAGAGAGATGCTAAGAAAATGCCCCTCTGAAATG
>NC_029775.3:105887046-105887937 GCF_000817695.3 Arachis duranensis
TAAAGAAGAAGCACAGAAGATCCTATGGCATTGCCATGGATCACAATATGGAGGACATTTTGGAAGTGAGCGAACAACCACAAGAGTCCTTCAATGTGGCTTCTACTGGCCTACTCTCTATAAAGATTCCCGAGTGTTTGTACTTAATTATGACAGTTGCCAAAGATCTGGTAATTTGCCTCACAGTTATGCCATGCCTCAACAAGGGATCTTGGAGATTGAGTTGTTTGATGTATGGGGTATTGATTTCATGGGACCTTTCCCACCATCATACTCAAACACCTATATTCTGGTGGCAGTGGATTATGTATCCAAATGGGTGGAAGCTATTGCAACACCAACTAATGATACTAAGACAGTGCTGAAATTCCTCCATAAATACATCTTCAGCAGATTTGGTACCCCTAAAGTCTTAATCAGTGATGGGGGCACTCATTTCTGTAATAAACAGCTTTACTCTGCTCTGGTATGTTATGGAGTTAGCCACAGGGTAGCTACTCCATATCACCCACAAACTAATGGGCAGGCTGAAGTCTCAAATAGAGAACTCAAAAGAATCCTGGAACGGACTGTAATTAACCGTAGAAAGGATTGGACAAGAAGCTTGGATGATGCTCTGTGGGCATACAGAATAGCGTTCAAGACCCCTATAGGGACCTCTCCATACCAGCTTGTGTATGGAAAGGCATGTCACTTGCCAGTGGAACTGGAACACAAGGCCTACTGGGCAACCAGATTCCTAAACCTTGATGCCAAATTAGCTGGAGAAAAACGTTTACTCCAGTTAAATGAGCTAGAGGAATTTAGGCCCAATGCTTTCGAGAATGCAAAAATATACAAGGAGAAAGCAAAAAGATGGCATGATAAGAAATTGTCATCCAGAGTCTTTGA
>NC_029775.3:105891220-105911317 GCF_000817695.3 Arachis duranensis
AGCATGAGTCTCTAAACTCCATTGTTGGGGGTGAGGAGCTCTGCAGCGTCTCGATGATTTAATACAATTCCTTTGTTTTCCATTCAAACACGCTTGTTCTTATCTAAGATGGTTATTCGCGCTTAATTGTGAAAAAGGTGATGATCCGTGACACTCATCACCTTCCTCAATCCATGAACGTGTGCCTGACAACATAGCATTCAGCATTCAGCAACAAAAATTATCATTCAGCAACAAACAGGGCATTCAACAACAAAAATTAGTGTTCAACAACAAAGTGTCATCAATCAAATCCATATGATCTTATCAAAATACAATCTCAAAAGTTAAATAGTAAAAATAAATATCTAAATATTAAAAACTAACATAAAGATTTATCAATAATCAAAATCCATAAATTAGAAGAACCTTGTGGCCGAATATTATTCGAATTAGGTGGATTAGGATTAGCAGAATCATTTGAATTAGGAGGATTGGCAAACGAATTATTACTCAAACAGGCATTATCAGCAAATGCTTCTTGATTAATACTTTCATCCAAAGCTAAAATCAATAAATTATAATCCAAATTAAAAACAGCAACAAAACGATTAGAAATCCAATAATCATCCATAAGACCATAGAATAGAATCAGTAACAAATCCATTACTCAATTTCAGAAACAAATCCATTACTCAATTTCAGAAACAAATCCATTACTCAATTTCAGAAACAAATCCATTACTCAATTTTAGAATCAATAACAAATCAGTAATAAAAGCACATATTAGAACAGAATCAGTAACAAATCCATTACTCAATTTCAGAAACAAATCCATTACTCAATTTCAGAATCAATAACAAAAGCAAATATTAGAACAGAATCAGTAACATATCAAAAATTAATCACTAACTTCAGAATTCAGATTCATAAATTACTAATTTTAGAAATTGCATATTTGAGTAATTTAAAATTTCAGAGTTCAAACCACTAACCTTGACTGAGAGAAAGACAACACTGACGAGACGAGAAGGACAACGATGGCGAGACCACGGTTGCAGCTCAAACTCGAGCAAGAAGACGACGCGACATTTTTTGGACTTCTCGAGCTACCTGGGTTCTGCAAAATGGGAAAGAGGAAGAAGCGGCGGCATTGAGGACCTGGGGACGGTGGCAGCGCTGACAACCTTGGGATAGCGGCAGCAATGAAGGGCTAGGGTTTTGCACTTTTGTTTTGCTTCAGAGGTCTCCAGGGAAAAAGAGTGCACGAATTGGGGGAAGAATAGGGGGTTAGTTCACGAATTAAGCTTTTTTGTATTATTTTTTTAACAAATAAACAAAACGGCATCATTTCATTCGAACCAGCCAGTTATCGGTCCGGTCCAACCGGATAGTTTTCGGTCGATTCAATGATTTTCAAGCGGTTCTCTCTCCAGCAGTTATAGACAGCGAACCGAACTGCTTTTATTGCTGATTCCCAGTTAAACTGGTTCGATTGACCGGTTCGTCTAATTTTCAGAACCATGGTTAGAACCGAACCACTTAATGTTCATTTCATATTCTTTCGTTTTCTATCTTGCTGTTTCATTTTCATTATACCATCTGGTGCACATCTTTTTATATGTTCACCCTCATGATTGGTTCACCCTTATAATAACATTTATGAGCTGTAATTTAGTCAATTCTAATAGGATTTGATTCGAAGCTTTGACTATGCTTTTATCTATTTTAGAAAAGTGAAGAAGAAGTCACAAACACAGAACAAGCTGAAAACTAGTTCTTTTTGATTTCTGCTCAGCGTATTTGTGATGCTTTATTGAAGTTATTGTTTTATTTTACTTTTTAAAGAAAAACAGTAATAGTTATGAATTATGTTTAGAATTATTGACATTGAGAATTTTTTTTATATATAGAGTTATGTTTTATATTGAGAAATTGTGTCATAAAAGATTTAGTTTTTAAATTGTAATATTAAAAAATAAATTTTTAATTTGAGAATATGTAAATGAGATGAGATTAATGAATAATTTAAAATTAAAAATAAATAAATAATTACGGGGTGTATGGAGGTTTGTTAAATTAAAAAATCAATTTATGGAGGTTTTAAAATGCCACAAAAGTGATTAAAATCGCCACAAAAGTTTAATATAAAACCTCTACTAAACACACACAAAACTCTCACCGAATAGATTGTAAAGGTTTTTAAAAACTCCCAAAAAAGACCTCATAGCACCTCAAATTTTGGGAATTTTAGAAACCCTCACAAACTATTTGGTGAAAGTTATAAGCCTCCACAAATAAAAAAAAAAGTGATACAAATAAACAAAAATTTTGTAGTGATATTTTAATTAAAATCAGAACAAATCAATAATAATCAAAACATATTTTATTTAGAACTAGAACAAATGAAAACCAAATAAATAACACACATCACAATAATCAAAACATGTTTTAATTAAAATCAAAATAAAACATAACCAAACAAGGACTGAGGCTACCCTCTTTAATTTTACAAGAGCATTAAAACAAAATAAAGAGAACAAATCAACAATAATAAAAATAAATTAACAAGAATCAGAAGTTCAAAATAACAATCAACCTTATAAATTATAATAACAAGTTTAGAACAAATCAAACATTATAAATTATAATAACAAGCTAAAATTTTAACCCTATTTTAGAAAAAAAAAGTTCAGAAGCATTACATGAAGTGAGGTTTAACGGAGGAAGGTAGCAACTGAGTAGGGACTTTTGACCTTCCTTACGAGAAGAACACCAGTACTGAAATGAAGAGGAGCAATGCCAAAAGGAAAAGAGCAGGAGCAGAGTAGTAACCTTCACATTTTGTGGCCGCTGTTGGTGGCATGGTGACTGAGAGCAATGCGGTGCGGAGAAGCTGTGCAACGCAAAAACAAAGCAACAGGTTCTAAGAAGTAGTCGAGCAGAAGCATAGCAATGCCGATTTCAAAGAAGAACACCGTATGACCAGTGACAATGGTCAATGGGTGTTTGAACGAGGTTTCACAAAGGGCTTGAGAATGGGAGATTAGGAGCTTCAATCTTCTGTGTGCCCTAATTGAGAGAAAGAGCACGCCAAAATGGAGAGGAGATTGTGTCTGGAGGGGTTTATGTATGTGTGGTGTTCGAAAAATTTGTTGAGTTGCCATGTCCGCGTATCAGACATATTTCAGACACGACACTCATTGATACTCGTCTGATACGCGTGTCTGCTGTGTCCAACCGTGCTTTAATAAAAAGTAAAAAATTCTTCTCCGAATATCCTTGGACACACCAAAATATTATCACGTGTCAGCGTGTCCAGCCTTATTCTTAATATGTATTCTTGAAATGAGTTTAGAAATAATATATATTATTATTTATTAAAATAAAAAATATTTTAAATACTTTTATATAATTAAAAAAAGATATTAAAAATAATTAAAAAATTATTTTATATTTTAATATCAATAAAATATCAAAAATTTATTGTAATTTATCTAAAAAATATTTTATATTTTATATATACATTATCGTATCTCTGTATCTTATAAAATTTTAAAATTCATGTATCCATATATCTCATATCATATTATATTCCATATCTATGTATCAATATCTGTACATCATAATTCTTGACTATAAAAAATTAAAAACCAACAAATATTATAATTACTTCCAGAGTTGGAACTTGGAAGCAAAGACACTTATACTTACACATGCATGACGCAATATATGTATGGGATACATGAACATACTAATTTCAAATTCTTTTGTTAAATACCTGAACAAGACATATATGCACGAAATAAAAATTAAAGTAAAGACATTATAACAATATCTGAACATTTTATTGATATTAAATTAAAAAAGAAACTATTTTGAGTATATATTTAAATAAGTTTTTAATAAATTTTATGTCAAATATTTTTATTTATAAATTTTTTTATTAAATTGAGATTTTTAAACTTTATAAAATACGACATATAAGTCTTTATTTAGTTAAACCTACTATTTTTACTTAAACAAATAAATCTTTAAAAGTGTGACTGAAGAATATATATATATGTCTTACTTTTATAAAGTTCAAGAATTTTAACATAATAAAATTTTTATAAAGACAAAACGTTTGATACAAAATTTCTTAAGATCTATTTGGGTATATATTTTTAATGTGTTTGATATTTTTTAATTTTATAAAGTATTTTAGACTATTTTTGGTATTCATAATAAATTGTGCATATTATTATTAGAACCGTTTTAAGAATATATATAAATAAAGAGTTAAGTTAGATATGTTAATATCTAATTATATTTAGAAGTGTCTGTTTCGCTTGATTTTCATTCGACTTCAACACAAATATCAATTAAATTTGTATCAATAATCTCAATTTCAGAAGCAGATATGACTCCTCTAAAAAGTGAGCTCAACCCAAGACTTATCGAATTAGTGTCGAAGTTAACTTTACAAATAGTGGAACAATAAGATCTTGTATCAATTACCATAAACTTGTACAAACAAATAAATGTTTAACATAAACAAAGATCAAAGTAAAACAAATATACTTCGAAGAAGCAAGAAAGAAAAAAATTGTTGACAAACAATTAAAATGATGAAGAACAATACTAGAAAATTGAAACAAGAACTAAACTGGAATAAAAATGCTTAAACAAAAGAAATGAATGAAATAAATTGACTCTTAACACTTACATGCATGCCCTTACATTCATGATCTTCTGTTGTGTTAATGTGATTGAGAAATTTTGTGGAACTTAAGTATGGTTTGTAATGTTGAATTGAAGTCCCTTCTAACCTCTTGATTTTTCTATTTATAGGAAATGAAAAGGTTTCTGATAAGAGGTAGTAAGGTTGATGATGATGCAGAAATAAAATTGTAGAATGCAAAAAGAAAAACAGAGGAAAAATGAATTTAGAGGAAATCAAAATTAACTATTACGTGTTGAACTAACTTATTTATGTACAGAACATTGTTATATTTATAGATGCATAGAGACATATTGTGTACTTGAATTTTGTAACAGAAGTTCAGTTATTGACTCAACCACACATAATTAACTAAATTCTGTAACTTCTTGATCTTGATCATTGACAGGAAAAAAATCTTGTTCTTATTGAACTTTCCTTTACAGTTATCAACCTTATCTATGTTCTTGCTTTGCTTGTTCCTCAATAAGACCAACTACCCACGTTCTTACCACAACTTCAGGGTCAAATAATATTTTTCTTATTCAAGTTAATCTTATCCTCTAGGATTAAGTTTGTTTTCACACATGTTAATTGTGTGCTATTTTCGACTTTCTGCTCGACTACTCTATGTTACCACATTCTTATTTCCTTTATTTCGACTCCTTGAATCAACCATTTAGTCAAAATTTCTTACGTCGATCAACATGACCCTATATCTACTTTTACCGCTTTATTGTCGACATCACTTAGTATAGTTGAACCTCAGTTTGTATCAATAATATCAAAACATGAAGAAAAATGGTTTTTTTATTCGAACACAGTTAAATATAGAAAATACATTATTAAAAGTGTTTGATATGTAATTTATGTAAATACAACAATCCACAAAGTGTCCGTCCTACTTAACTTCTAAACATCCAACATGCATCCCTTCAACATGAATATGTGAGATCCATTTAGTTGCTTAAGTGAGTGAATACATACATAATTCTTATAAAAGTGAGTGAAAAATCATTTATTTCACGAGTAAAATTTATACATATGCTACTACACAACTTTTTGTTGATATTGAATTTTATCAATCACGTAGTTAAATAATAAATAGTTATTTTTAATTGTTTTGACTCGGTCCATTAAAGACCTCGGGTCCAATTACAAGTTACTGACCCAAACTAAGAGGCAACTCGTGCGTCACTTTCCGTTCCACTGAGGAAACCTAGAAAGCTAACAGAAGCTTTTAAACAATCCTAATCATAGAGGGCCCACCCAAGTACAGAGTATAAATGGGGAGGGACCTACCCCTCCCCACAGGTACGTCACATTTCTTACCTTAATAGGCCGACTTAGTACTGACACTAACTTAAGTATCGAAGTGTCCTTGTAGGTGGCCCCACCCGCCAACCCACTAATGACTCGGACAAACGCCTCACCCCTGAAGCCTGCGCTCAGGTCCAGATCCCCTTCGTACCCCCATTGCTCTATCACCAGCCTCACCTGATTCATCAAGCACCTGAGTAATAGAACATTGGCGTCGCCTGTGGGACCTGGCACGAGTATGGAGTTATTTTCTCACGAAGAGGAAGTACGAGAGAAGGGGGAGCCCACTGAGAATTAGGATAAGCTCTACAGCCTCTTCTCATGAACACTCAAGACCACCATCCCGTCGGGATGACCCCCCTCCAGATCTCCAAAAAGTCACCCGTTTGGTGGTACGGGCGATGACAACTCGAAGATCATGCAGGAACTTCGACAGCGAGTGCAAAAATTGGAAAGATAGTTAGCAGTGAGGGACCGCTACTGCCCTGAACACAGCAAAGACTCTCACCCAAGTTTGTCTCGCACCCGATCTCCAACCAAGAGGTTGGAAGAGCATGGGAAAAACCCTAGGCAGGACAACAGTCGGGGACGAGCTGATGCTCGATCTCACTCCTACACCCATGATAGGTCGGAAGGTCGCAAGGAGACCAGGAGAGACAGAGGTAAGAAGAGATAGGACCCTATCATTATAGGTGCAACCCCTTTCCACCCTTCGATCCTCAAGGTCCAGCTGCCGAAAAACTTTGACAAGCTCACAGATATGAGGTATGATGGGATGAAGGACCGCCAGGAAAATTTGACGGCCTTCGAGGCCAGGATGAACTTGGAGGGTGTTAGCGATGCCATCAGGTGCTGAGCTTTCCCAGTAATGTTGGTAGGTCTAGCGATACGGTGGTTTAACGCACTCCCGCAAGAATTCATTATGGCTGCAGACATTTCACACAGGTTCTTGGCGTAGTTCACCACGCAGATAGCCAAAGCTAAGCACTCGATCAACTTGTTAGGAGTCATGCAACATGCTGGCGAGTCAATGAAAAAATTCCTCGATTGATTCAATGATGAATGTGTAGAGATCGATGGCTAGACGAACTCGGTAGCGAGCCTATGCTTGACAAATGGCCTGTTGAACGAGGACTTTAAAAAACACCTTACCACTATGCCTGTTTGGACCATGCAAGAAATTCAAAATGTGACAAGGGAGTATATCAACGACGAAGAAGTCAGTCAAGTGGTGGCAGCCAATAAATGGCAGCCACCCAATCCGCCAGCTTGTCAACCTGGGTACGCAGAAAAGCCAAGGGAGACACTGAAGGAAGGAACGTCGGGCAAGGAGTTCAAATTGTTTCCTCGGGTAGGCAAGTTTACTAACTATACCCCTCTCACAACACCTATCGTGAAAGTTTACCAACAAATTACAGACAAAGGCATCCTATTGAAACCCTGGCAGTTGAAAGATAGGACAGGTGGAAACAAAATCATGTACTACGACTATCATAAGGGTTTTGGCCACAAAACTCAAGACTGCTTTGATATGAAGGATGCTCTCGAACAAGCCATTCAAGAAGAAAAGCTGACATAATTCTCACAGTTTATACGAGAACCAAGAAGAAGAGATCGTGAGCATTCCAAAGAGGATCGGAGCCGAGCTATACAGCCAAGACAAAGGCCTCCTGATAATGCAAAAAATGCTCCAACTGTAGTCATCAATGTTGTGGTCGGGAGAGACGCGCCGCCCAAGTCAAAGTCAGCAGCAAAAAAGGACGCTAAGATCCTAGCTGTGTCATTGGGAAATCTCCAAACTCAATCTATGTAGCTTCCCCACAATATCATTTGGCCCAGAAGATCAATGGTGTTATGAACTCCATGAGAACCAACCCATGGTGATTACAGCAATGATCGGGACGGGCCTGGTTAAGTGAATCCTAGTGGAGACTAGAGCCAACTCAAACATTATGTTTCAGAATGTGTTTGACGCCCTAGGGCTCAAAATCACCAGCACAGAGTTGTCGGCTTGGGCGACAATTACATAAAACCCGATGGGCTAATCATGTTTCCGATCTGTGTTGGGTCCAGAGAAAATAAAAGGTCAGTGATGGAAGAGTTCATTGTACTAAGGGACTCTACATCCTACAACGTTTTCCTAGGCAAGAGAACTTTCAACGAGTTCTCCGCCATCATATGTACAAAGCTCTTAACAATGAAGTTTGTAATAGACAGGGGAGCTGTAGGTTTCATGCAAGGAGACCTAGAAACGGCAGTTGCTTGCGACAACACTAGTTTAACTTTAAGGAAGAAGTCAAAAGAAGTTGCCGGGGTGTTCCTGGTAGACTTAGATGCGAGGGTTGACGACAAGCCGAGGCCAGAGCCTCAGGGGGATTTAGAGAAATTTTGAGTGGGAGATATGGAAGACAAGTTTACTTTCGTGAACCAAAACCTCCCCTACGAGTTGAAAGAACCTCTCATTGAGGCAATCAGAGCAAACAAGGACTTATTCACCTGGACCCCAGCTAACATGCCCGGAGTAGAGCCTGCTTTCATGTCACATCGGTTAGCCGTAAAACCAAATACAAAACTGGTAGCACAATGGCGAAGGAAGATGTCACCGGAGAGGGCTAACGAGGTGGCCAAACAAACGGCTAGCCTGTTAGAAGCCGGCTTTATAAGGGAATTGGAATACTCAACGTGGCTCTCCAATGTGGCCCTTGTCAAGAAGGCTAACGGGAAGTGGAGAATGTGTGTAGATTACTCAGATCTTGATAAGACATGCCCAAAAGATTCTTTTCCCCTTTCAATATCAATGTTCTGGTGGACGCGGTTGTGGGATACCGATTTTTGAGCTTTATGGATGCATACTCGGGAATACCGATTTTTGAGCTTTATGGATGCAAACTCGGGATACAACTAGATCCCGATGCACCATCCAGATGAGGAAAAATGTCATTCATCACACCAATGGGGACTTATTGCTATAGAGTGATGCCTTTTGGACTGAAGAACACATGGGTGACCTATCAAAGGTTAATAAACAAGGTCTTTAAGGATCATATCGACAGGACGGTAGAAGTATACATTGACGACATATTGGTTAAAACAACCGAGTCGATTAGTTTGGTCTCCGACTTAAAGGTTGTATATATTCGGGTCACTTAAGAGGCACAATATGAGGTTCAACCGTCTCAAGTGTGCATTCGCCATGGAATCTAGAAAATTTTTGGGCTTTATGATAACACAAAGGGGAGTGGAAGCTAACTCGGACAAGGGTGAAGCCATCCTCCAGATGTTAAACCCTGGATGTGTCAAAGACATCCAAAGACTAGCAGGGATGCTGACGAATTTGTCTCATTTTCTCGATGCTTCGGAAGCAAAGGGCCTTCCCTTCTTTAACTTGATGAAGAACGAGATTGATTTTGAATGGACTCCAGCCTGCGAAGAGGCTTTCAATCACTTCAAGAAGGTCCTATCGGAACCACTGGTACTCGGGAAGCCAAAAGAAGGAGAGACCTTATACCTTTATACCTAGCCATTAGGGAGGAGGCCATGGCGGCCATTTTGATTTGGGAAGAAGATAAACTCAAGCAACCAGTGTACTTCATTAGCAATGTGCTCTAGGGGGGCAAAGCCGAGGTACACCAAGTTGGAAAAATTAACCTTTTCTCTATTAATCTCCTCACGGAGGTTAAGATACTATTTCTAAGGGCATCCGATCATGATGAGGACTGACCAAGCCATCTGCTAGATCTTGCCAAAACCTGACCTAGCGGGCCGTATGATGAAGGAAAGAAAGGAAGGAAAGAAAGAAAGAAGGAAAGGGGGCAACGGGAGATCGTGCCGGCGGCTGTGGATTTCATTGTCACCGTCACAGCCGCATCATCATTGCGCACAAGAGGAGGAGAAGGAGAGTGACGGGGAGAAGAGGAAGGGATGGCGCCGTGACTGGGCTTGCCGCCTCTGCAGATGCCGTTGCGTCGCAGTCACAGGAGCTTCCATTTCTGTTGCCGCCGAGCACAAGCCAATGAGTGAGGAAGACATCGCCGCCATTTGCACTGTTAGCTCCAGCTTGCGTCGCCATCGTTCATGCTTGTTTCTGCCGCCGTGGAGTGCTGATGATTGGATTTTTAATGGTATAGAATTTCACAAATGAATTCTCGTTGCAAGTATAGTTTCTAAACCAATCAATAATCATTTCATACAAAAATTTGTTTGTCACAAGTAACAAACCCCTAAAATCTATAAACCGAAGTATTAAACCTTGGGTCGTTTTCCCTAGGAATTACAATAAAGTGTCTTGTTATTGGTTATGAGTTATATTTGAGGTTTTTTGAGATTTTAGACAAGAATTATAAATGGCAAAGAAAATAAACTAACAACTAACAAAGCTCTTGGCAAGATATGAGAACTAGAAGTCCTATCCTAGTTATCCTCCTCAATTGTGACAACAAATTGTTCATTGCTACCACTTAGTTAACCTCTAACCATGGAGGAAAGTCAAGTGGATGAATCAATTTGATTCCTCAAGTCCTAATCAACTCCTAAAGGAAATACTAGCTTTAGAGGCATTCAAATCAATTAGCAACTTCTAATTATCAATCAATAAGATAACTCAAGAATCACTAATTACTCTACCTAGGCCAAGAGGAACAAAATCTATACTAACATCCAACCAAGCATTTCATCAAACACTTGGAAGGTACAAAAGAAAAGCATAGTAAATTGATAACAAGAGTAGAATCTAACAACAATTATTGAAAGGAATTAACAACAACAATCAAAAGAAACATAATTATTATGAATTACCTTGAATTGAATTGAAAGAAAATGGAAGGAACAATAGTAGATCTACAACAAAGTATGAGAACAACATAAAGGAAATTACAACAAAAGAATAGAAGAATGATGATTGTAACAACAAGGAATTGAGAATATAGAAGTAGAAGAAAGCATGAATGAAAACCTAAATCTAAGAACTAAACCTAATCATAATCCTAATCCTAGAGAGAAGAGAGAGCTTCTCTCTCTAAAACTAACTCTAAACTAATCCTAATGTGTGTGAATGATTCAATCTCCCTTTGCTCTTCAATCCTTGGCTTTAAATAGCATTTTTGGCGCCAAAGTTGGTTGGGATTGAGCCCCACAGCCTCTCAGAATTCGCTGGGTGCAAATTCATTAAAAAAATCATATATCAGCACCGACGCGTACGCGCACAGCACACGTACGCGTCCATGGGCCATTTCGCAGGGTGTGCGTAAGCGCCTGGTGCGCGCATGCGTCCATGGGCGAGTTCAATTCTTTGGCTTTTCATGATTTCTCCACTTTGCATGCTTTCCTCTTCACTCCTTTGATCCATTCCTAGCCTTTTCAATCTGAAATCACTAACAAACACATCAAGGCATCTAGTGAAATCAAAGGGAGATTAAAATCATCAAGTTAAAGGCCTAAAAGCATGTTTTTACATCTAAGCACAAATAAGGAGACAATCACAAAATCATGCTAATTCATTGAATAAATGTGGGTAAAAGGTGTTAAAATATCCTAAAATCAATACAAGATAAACCCTAAAAATGGGGTTTATCAACCTCCCCACACTTAAACCAAGCATGTCCTCATGCTTAAACCAAGAATGAAGTAAGCGTATGGCATTTATTCAATGGAAACTAGACTATGTGCAACCTATCTAAATGCAACTATCTAAATGAATGCAATTACTTGGTCAAAATAAATCAATTCCCAAGAAGCATATATGCACAAGGCCTAAGGACTAGCAAATCTAATCCACAATTGGATTGAGTTATTAAATATTTTTACAAACTTGCATGAAAAGTGATGATTGTAGGTGGAGACATGTAATTGAGCATCAAACCCTCACCGGATGTGTTTGCACTCTAGTCGCTCGGTGTTTAGGGCTGATCCACTCGATTCTCCCCTAATCATGCTTTCTAAGATTTGTTTTTCATCTAACAATCAACAATTATTTCATGCATGCATACAAATATCATGAGGTCTTTTCTTTAGGTTGTAATGGGGCTAGGGTCAAGGTAGGATGCATATTTGGTCAAGTGGACTTGATATTTGAATCTTTGATTAACCTAGACTTTTCCACCTAACCTATGACATCCTATACAATTAAGTTATAACCTAACTACCCATTCTTCTCACTTTTTCACATACTCATGTATCCCTTTTTCATTTCACAACACTTATGCATTGATTTTATTGAGCTTCACTTTGCTTTGGGGGTATTTTGTCCCCATTTTATTTCTTTCTTTTTTCTTCTTTTTCTTTCTTTTTCTATTTTTTTCTTTTCTTTTCCATGTTATTTTTCTTTTTTTTCTTTTTCTTTTATTTTTCTCATTTTTTTCTTTCTATATACAAGAGCATCAATGCATAAGGTTTTATATTTGATCAAAACTACCCTTTTATTCACCCAATGTCCCGAGGTTCCCACACTTGAATGATACACACACACTAGCCTAAGCTAATCAAAGATCCAAATAAGGACATTTATTGTTTTTCGCTTTAGGGCTTGTAATGTACTAAATTAAAGAACAAAGTGGGTTAATCATAGGCTCAAAGTTGGCTAACAATGGAAGATAAAAGGTAAGGCTATTTGGGTAAGTGAGCTAAATAAAATGATGGCCTCAATCATATAAATGCATGTATACACAAAATAATGGACATAAAGAATCAAACAAAGCAAAGATTACATTCATAGGAAGAGAACAATTGCACACAAGAAGGAAAAATAAGTGGTTATAAGATGTAACCACACCATTAGGCTCAAATCTCACAAGCTTGTGTTCTTAGCTCAAAAACATGATCCACATTATATATAATTCAAGCAAGTTCTATAAAAAAGTTTTCACTCAAATCAATTGAGATGCCCTATAGATAGAAATCTTGAAAAATTTTATTATTTTGACTAAGCTTATTATGTATATATATGCAAAAATAAGAAAATGCAAGCAAAAATCCTAAAATCATAGAATGAAATGCAAAAATGTTGGGATTAGAAATCTGTCACCCAAAATCGCCGACCGATCGGATGACCTCCCTACACTTAAAAGTTTGCATCGTCCTCGGTGCATTCAAGAATGAGCAAGGGGGTACGGCAAATCTCCGGATTGCTACCTTCAACTGGTAGGTCAACTGGTTGTTGCGTGTTCTTAGTCTTGCTTCCGTTATTGCTTGTGGTGCATTATTCATGAAAAACAAAAACAAAAATAAAACACCATAAGATGAGAAGATATAAAAGCAAGGAAGCATACATTATTGGAATGAGGTACTAATCACTAGAATTGAGTGAGTGAATTAGTGTGACATTAATGACAAATAAGTGTGTGAATTCTAAATTGCGCGGTTTAGAACACACATTAGTATAAAAAGCTATGTCACAAAAGAAGCATGCACATTACTTATTCTAGTGTGCTTGAAATGCTTTAAGTGAACTTGTAAGGTAAAACAAGCATTAAAGAAGCATGAAAGCATTCAAGTTAAACATATATGGATGCATATAATCATGAAACACAATGCATTAAGGTAAATGCACAACATCATCCATCAAGAGGTTGCCTAATCAAAGGATAAGGTTCAAATCACATGGTGGCCAAATCATGCAATTCAAAAGGATTAAACATGCTTGAAGGCAAATCTAGTGTACTTGGTATTCTCAAAATCAAGTATGAAGATTTCAAAACCAAGTAGCAATTGTAACCTCAACAATAAAATCCAACAAAGATTATAAACATAATGATGTTAAGATAACATCCCTTTTTAATACTTAGTAGCAATTAATGGTAAACAAGAATAGTAATCCAACACTTACATTGAAAAAGAAAAAACTAAATGAAAATTAACTAAAACTAACTAATCAACTAACTAACTAACTAACTAATTAGTTAACTAAAATAAATGGTTATCAATGGTGTTTCGGAGTGTTGGATGAGGGGTAGAAGAAGGGGAGAAGAAGGTAGATGGAAAGAAATGGAAAGAGGAGAAGAAAAGAGATGCTTGAAATAAGGGAATCCACGTGTACGCACGCACGGCGCACGCGTGCGGATGGTGGTGCAATGGATGCGATGCGTACGCGTATAGAGTGCGTCCGCATCGATGGATTATTCCGAGAGTGGCGCGTACGCGGCATGTGCACGTACGCGCGAGTGGGTTTGTGCCAAAGGCACAACGTTGGCGCAGCGTGGGCATAACTCTCTGGAAAATGTACCAGGAGGGCAGGTGGCACTATCGGCGCGCGCGCACATGGTGCGCTTGCGCGTCAATCCACAGGTTGCCAAAAGGGCGTGTACACGCCAGGTGTGCGTACGCACGAATTGGTTTGTGCCTTAGGCCCAGTTTTCGCACAGTGTAGGCCTAACTCTCGGGTTTTTGCCTGGGGGTGGAATTTGTGCATCCGCACGTACACGTACATGGCGCGTCCGCGTAGGTTGGCGAAAATGCTTGATGCACGCGTACGCGTGGATGGTGCTCTGTTTTTCAAAATTTTTCTATGTTTTTGCACCAATCCAAGCATTCCAAACCTACAAACAGCTACCAAAACACCCTAAAACCTTATTTAACATACTAAACTATCAAATATACTCAACAAACTAATCAAAACATGAATTTAAACTAATTCTATCAATATGTACAAAAGAGAAAATGAAAGAATTTTACCATGGTGTGGTGTCTCCCACCTAGCACTTTTGTTTATTGTCCTTAAGTTGGACTTATGGGGAGCTCCTCTCAAGGTGGCTTGTGCTTGTATTCATCTTAGAACTCCCACCAATGCTTGTTTTCCATTGTGCCCCAAGATTTCTTATGGATTGAATCAAGGGTTGATGGTGTTCTTCACAAGCTTGGGGCTCCCAAAGTTAATCCTCTTCTTGTAATCCGGGATCCCACACTTTATTTTCACACCCGTCTTGAAGTTGATCATCATTATTAGTCCATCCGGGTGGTATGGCCTTAGAATTCTCATGTAAGCGACCAAACATCCTCCTAGACCCAAGCAATCTAGCTCTATACCAACCCTTGCTTTTAAATTTTGAACATGTCACTATAACTATCTCCCTCTTGCTCTTAAGGCCACATATATTTCTAAGTGGACCATTCGTCTTAAGCAAACCATATTCAAGGGGAATAATAAAGCTTAAGTATAAGGAATTTACCCACTTGAATGGAAGAATAGATGGTGATGGCTTGGGGAGAGGTATATCCAATGTCCTTACAAGCTCTACTCCCTTGTAATCTTCCTTGGTTGCCTCCACCTCTTCACAAACTTCTTCACTTTCAATCCTTTGTTCGTCATTTTCATCTAGCTCTTCTCCATCACTCAAATCATAGATGGGAGGAAGAGAGAAATCTACCTCCACATTGCTTTCTATCTCATTGGGAGAAGGCTCTTTAAACTCAAAGGATTCACCACCAAGTAGATCAGATGCTTGATATTCATCTCCAAGGGAATTCAATTTTTGCTCCATTCTTTCCAAATCTTCATACAAAAATTGTCTTGGAGGTTGTGCACTCTTCTCCTCAACATCCAATTCAATCGCCTTGGAGAGGTTCTCTTCGACTCTAGGTTCCCAAGGAGGTTCCGCATCTCCTAAGTCTTCAACCACTTCTTCCTTTTCTTTAATAATCATAGGCTTCTCCAATTGCTCTAATACAAAATAACATTCCTCCTTCTCCACCGGAGTTTTCAATCTCTCTTTCATGCTATGCTCTTCAATTAATTCTCCACATGTGACTATGGGAATTCTTTGAGTACTCAAGTATTGGGAGGCTAATAGGCTTACTGCAATATTCACAATATTCACATATATACAATAACCAATAATATAACACCATTGCAATTCCCCAGCAAAGGCGCCATTTTGATGATTGGATTTTTGATGGTATAGAATTTCACAAATGAATTCTCGTTGCAAGTATAGTTTCTAAACCAATCAATAATCCTTTCATACAAAAATTTGTTTGTCACAAGTAACAAACCCCTAAAATCTATAAACCGAAGTATTAAACCTCAGGTCGTTCTCCCTAGGAATTACAATAAAGTGTCTTGTTATTGGTTATGAGTTATATTTGGGGTTTTTTGAGATTTAGACAAGAATTATAAATGGCAAAGAAAATAAACTAACAACTAATAAAGCTCTTGGCAAGATATGAGAACTAGAAGTCCTATCCTAGTTATCCTCCTCAATTATGACAACAAATTGTTCATTGCTACCACTTAGTTAATGTTTAACCATGGAGGAAAGTCAAGTGGATGAATCAATTTGATTCCTCAAGTCCTAATCAACTCCTAAAGAAAAGACTAGCTTTAGAGGCATTCAAATCAATTAGCAACTTCTAATTATCAATCAACAAAGGAATTAGATAACTCAAGAGTCACTAATTACTCTACCTAGGCCAAGAGGAACAAAATCTATACTAACATCCAACCAAGTATTTCATCAAACACTTGGAAGGTACAAAAGAAAAGCATAGTAAATTGATAACAAGAGTATAATCTAACAACAATTATTGAAAGGAATTAACAACAACAATCAAAAGAAACACAATTATTATGAATTACCTTGAATTGAATTGAAAGAAAATGGAAGAAACAATAGTAGATCTACAACAAAGTATGAGAACAACATAAAGGAAATTACAACAAAAGAATAGAAGAATGATGATTGCCACAACAAGGAATTGAGAAGATAGAAGTAGAAAAAAGCATGAATGAAAACCTAGATCTAAGAACTAAACCTAATTCTAATCCTAATCCTAGAGAGAAGAGAGAGCTTCTCTCTCTAAAACTAACTCTAAACTAATCCTAATGTGTGTGAAAGATTCAATCTCCCTTTGCTCTTCAATCCTTGGCTTTAAATAGCATTTTTGGCACCAAAGTTGGTTGGGATTGGGTCCCACAGCCTCTTAGAATTTGCTGGGTGCGAATTCATTAAAAAATCATATATCAGCACCGACACGTACGCGCACAGCACGCGTACGCGTCCATGTGCCATTTCGCAGGGTGTGCGTAAGCGCATGGTGCGTGCGTGCGTCCATGGGCGAGTTCAATTCTTTGGCTTTTCATGATTTCTCCACTTTGCATGCTTTCCTCTTTACTCCTTTGATCTATTCCTAGCCTTTTCAATCTGAAATCACTAACAAACACATCAAGGCATCTAGTGAAATCAAAGGGAGATTAAAATCATCAAGTTAAAGGCCTAAAAAACATGTTTTTACATCTAAGCACAAATAAGGAGACAATCACAAAATTATGCTAATTCATTGAATAAATGTGGGTAAAAGGTGTTAAAATCTCCTAAAATCAATACAAGATAAGCCCTACAAATGGGGTTTATCAAGTGCGTTGCTGTCGGGAGTCTGAATGCGAGAGAGAAGAGGAGCTGTCGCGTTTTGCTACCATTGAAGGACCCGTTGCCACCAGATCCATCACTTCTGGAGCCTCTGGCCGCTGGGTATGCCTCTGTTGCCGGTGAATGAAGTTGTTGTCGCTGAGATCCACTACCGGTAAGAGTTTTGAGTTTGATTTACTTTCCATTGAGTTTCTGGGAACTTTATCGTCACTGCATGTTGTTCAGGTCACCGCTGCCGCTTGAGGTGGCTGCCGAGGCTACCACCAAATCAGTTCAGAGACCGCTACTGTTTTGTTTTTCTTATTACAGTAAGTATTTCTGTGTCGGAAACCCTACGTTAATGTTCTATTACGTGTATTAAAGTCTTTACGATATTAATGTTTTAGGAGTTAGTAACCGAGGTTGTATTTTATGATTTAAAGATGTTCATGCTGTTGCGAAAGTGTGTGCAGAGCTGTGAATTGAAGCTGCGGTTGAACTCGGGTCGAGAGGAAGGAATTCTTTGACGCGTTTGGGTTATGGATTTAACTTATCGAGGTAGGGGCTTTTTCTAAAAAGTAATTTATTTTAAATTGGAATTGTTATAAATTGATATGATGTGTGAAATATATTTCTGGTGATTTTGCAAGTCTTATGAATTGTCTGGTTTGTCTTAGACAAATATGGTTGTCTGTTTGAATGCATTATTGACTGATTTTTGTTAAATTGGAGATTTCTGAGTTGGTTTGATTTAAAATGATTTCGATATTTTAAAAGTCAGAATTCTGTTTTATTGAAAACTGATTTGGATTTGAACCCGTTAGAAGGGGTTGTGGAATGTTTTAGTTTGGACTCGAAAAGGGTGGCAAAGTCCAAGTTTTAGGGGAGGTGCTGCCAAAATTTCTATAAAATCCGAAACTTTATTTGAAATGTTATTTAGAAAATTATGAATTTAAGACTTATATTATTTTACTTGAATTATGATTGAGCATGGTTTCTTAAGAAAAGTATTATATTTTGGGTGCAAGTCACTTAGAAAAGTCTTATGCTTTGAGGTTGTTTTGAATGGGAGAAGGGTTTATGTTTTGAAATTTGATTTAAGAATTTCATTCGGAGAAGTTTCAATAAATTTGAAAGAAAATAGACTTTGACCAAATGACTCTGTTAGCGATGTCTTGGAAAAATTAAAGAATTGGTTTTAAAGAATGAAATTGAAGATTGTTTCTGGTTCAAACGGATTGGTTTTTGGTTCTAAATGATTTGGTTTTATTTGGATTTCACTTAATTTAATTCAAACCAAGAAAACATGAGTTTTAAGAATTTTAAAGAACTTAACAGAGGGGATTTAGTTGTTCTCCCTTAAAGTCTTGAGACTTTGCTGAAATAGTTGAATGACAACTCTAATTTAAGGTAGTTAAACGGATGATTTTAAAGTGAAGGATTTTGAATCTTTTCAAAGAAAATTACCACTTGATATGATTTTGGAATTATTTGGAAGTTTTGAGAAAATGTTACATAAAGTGGCTCTGTTTTGAAAGAGAATTGATTTTGAGGAAAATGTGGTTTATGAGCTTGAATAATGAGATATGAGGCTTTTGAAAATTGAGACAAAGATGAGTTTGATTTTAATTCAAAGTAAAATAATTTGAGAAAAAGTGAGATATGGCATGAATGATGTTTGACTTGATATGGATTGTTAAGGAAGTGCGGAAATGATGATGAATGAATGATTATGAGATGATTATGAATGAATATGAATGACAATGAGACTTATGCACTTCTTTTATTGGAGATACGAATTTTCCTAGGTAAAGAGTCGTGGCTTGCCACCACTGCTCTAGGTTGAGACTCAATACTCTGTTGACTCTACGTCGTAAGGATGATCGAGCACATATCAATTCCCAGGAAGGATTCCCCCAATGAGCAGAATTTATACATGAATGAGAAAAAGCTATGCATAGACTCTTGGAGATGCACGTACGAGGGACAGTCCAGGGTTTAGTAGTCGAACTTGTCGAGTTGGCTTGATAACCGATAGATGAGACTCATCAGTCATAGGGCAGACATTCATCATATGCATCTATGTGACATTGTTTGGGTGTACATATTGTAATTAGTTTGCTTTTGTGAATAATTATCTTTAACTGCTATTTGCTCTACTTGATATAATTGCTTGTTTGTGCTTGAACCTTCTTACTTGTGTTTGTAATTGAAATTGGTTGGATTGTGGTGAATTGGCTGTTGATTGATTTTTTTGAGGCTAGGGCTGTGATTGATTATGTGATGGGCTGTGGGCCGTGAGTGGTTTATGTTTTTGGTTTAGTAAAGTATGAAAAATCAAACTGGTTCAGCATAGACTTAATGAACCTATGCTTGGAAAAACTTGGTCATTCATACTGCCTAGGAAAACTTTTGATATTTGATACAAAAGGAAAAGGTTTTGGATTTTGAATTAACAAATTACTCTTTTAAAAAGGATTTCGGATTTTTGAATGTAAATCTATGGTTTTGAAAGGATACATAAGGCGGGCAATGATCACTGTATTTTGAAAATAGTTTTATTTATGTATCTTATTATAGCAATTCTCTAACCCTATAGTGAGAACCAGCGAGGACAATGTTCTCACTTCCTTACAGGTGTTTTCTTTTTGGGCTATGGACGATGAAGTTCGGAAGAGTATTTCATTTCTGTTTCTACGATGTTTTGTGATGTATTAGTTATTGTTCCCTCACCTTTAACTTTGAAAATTTTGTAAGAGGGA
>NC_029775.3:105911498-105924276 GCF_000817695.3 Arachis duranensis
TAAACTTTTGGGAAGGAAGAAATTATGAAATCCACATGTTAGAATATTATAAACCAGGAACGAGTAGTAATAAAATTATCACCATCTTAGAAGAAGATAAATTGAAAGAACATAGCAGTAAAGGATATAACTTCATCCATATAGGATTAATACAAGTAGCCATAAAGCCTAATTTTAGAATAGGAATTAATCTGCCTATATTATTAACCTTAAGAGATACCAGATTAAAAAATTTTAGTGATTCATTAATAGGAATATCAGAAAGTAACTGTCACGATGGACCAGTTTTTTTTAATTGTTACCCAAATTATGCTATGAATCTAAAAAATGAATACACCTGGCAAGCCTTAAAATTGCAAGTAACATCTGATGAGAACATTATAAATGAGAAATATGATCCATTCAAAAGAATCTATAGAATATATTATAAAATTACTAAAGTTGATATGACTTTAGAGCATTAAGACAATCCTCAAAAGACGAAACGATAATTATGCATGCAAATCTAAAAAGATCTAATATACAAACACCTAGAAGATTAAGACATGAAGAAATAAAAAGTCGTATGCTTGAAAAATGGATAATACCTGATGGTATTGAAGAACCACAAATACAAAATACTAGAATAAGGGAAATAATAAGAGAAGGACCTGATATTAGAATTAGGATGAATAGATCCCAATCATTAAGAATTCCTGATAATGTTGAAACTATTAGTCATAGAAATTCTATAGATAACTCATCAATAGGAAATATTGATGATATTGTAGGAATTGACAACAGAAGGCCACATATAGCCACTGTTGTATATAAATCACCTTCAGAATTTGATCCAAGGGAATCACAAGTTTTATCAGTAATTATAAAGGAAGAACCAATTGAGATTGATAAAGAGTGGATAAGACAAGATTTTAATGCTGATTATAATAAATCACTAAGAGATTGATATTTTACCAACCATTCAGAAAATGAAGTTATTAGACTAAGAGAACTATTCTATAATTTTATGAAAGAAAATAAAATTAGCTTATACTTCTTTGACTGGTACGTTAATTATTACTCCAAACCCGATAAGAAATTATGTCCTTTAACAAAGCCAACTGTTGTTTGGAAAACAAGCTCAGGATCAGTAATAGAATCTGAATATCCCCCTAAAGAAACTATTAAAATACCAATTGGAAAAGACTCAGAAGTTGAAGCAACACCCTATAAAGATAGCAATGCAGATGGAAATATAGAAAAAAGAGATATTAAGAAATTATATCAGCAATTAAACTTTACTAATACCATGTTAGATATAATGAAAAATCAGTTAAGAAGAATGGAAAATATGGAAAAAGTTATTAAGGTAGAAAAACCCATAGAAAAACCTATATATAAATTACAAAGTTTAGATAATATTAGCTTAAAATCCAAAGTAGAAACAGAAGTTGAAGAACTAAAAGAAAAACTCAGAAGTATTAGTCTAGGAAAATTGACAATTAATACATTACAAAAGGAAGAAGAATTAGAACTAAATAAAATATCCTATAAAAGAGATTATCCTAAAACTAGAAATTATTATCCTAGACCATCGCCAGTAGATGTAGGCCTAGAAGAACGAACACAATTAGTACAAAATAGTTTTTCAGGATCAGACTTAGTAGAATGGAATATAGATGGATTAAGTGAACAAGCCATTTTAGATCAAATGTGTAATATGACTATGGTTGCAACTGCTTATAAGATGAGAAAAGCCTCTGATAAAGAAGCAGCAATTATGATAACCCAAGGATTTATAGGACAATTAAAAGGTTGGTGGGATAATTTTCTCAGCCTCCAAGAAAAAGAATTGATTATTAATAGTATAAAACAAGAAGATCCGTCACCAGACGCTATATCCACGTTAATATATACCATTATTAAAAATTTTGTAGGAGATCCCAGTATTTTTAAAGATAGGATACATACTCAATTAATGAATTTAAGATGTCCAACTATGTCTGATTATAGATGGTATAGAGATGTTTTTATGTCAAAAGTTATGATAAGAGATGATGCACATGCGCCTTTCTGGAAAGAAAGATTCGTAGCAGCCTTACCAAAATTATTCTCTGAAAAAGTATTACAAAAACTACAAACACAGTTTGGGACCCAGATTCCCTATAATTCATTAACCTTTGGACAATTGCATAATATAATAGTACAAACAGGTATAGAAGTATGCACAGATACCAAGATACAACAAAAAATAAAACAAGAAAGTATCACGGAAAAAAGAGAGCTAGGAACTTTCTGCTACCAATATGGAATAACTCCTGAAAAAGCACCTAATGGATAGCATAAAGTTAAAAGAAAAAAATTTTATAAAAAACCTAAATATAATATCGACAAACCCCTTTATTATGAACAGAAATATCATAAAAAATTACATAAAACCCCTAAAGGAAAACCTAAATTTTCTAATAAGAAAAAACAAGTAACATGTTGGAAATGTAAAAAACAAGTACATTATACTAATAAGTGTACAATAGAACAAAAAATAAATAAAATAGAAAATAAAAAAATTAAGCATGCTTTGACAGCTATACTAATCAATTCAAAGTCAGAAGAAGAATCAAGTTATGAGGGTTCTTCTGAAACTGAAGACTATTTTATACAACAATTAGACTTTATGTCAGAAGAAGAGAGCTCAGGAGGAAATAGTGGAAAGGAGGAACAGGATAATAATAATTGTTTAGAAATAGGATTATGTAACTGTAGAAACTGTGAAAAAACTGTAAATGTTTTAACTAAAGAACAAACTTCTACACTAGTTAAAATAATTGACAAGTTAGAAGATACACCATTAAGGGATGAGTTTATAAGACAATTAGCTGAATTAGTTAAAAAAGAAGAAGAAAGTATGCAAGAAATAAGACCAATAGAAATAAAAGAAATTTATAATCGCTTTAAAAACCCACAAGAAGAAGTTTCCCTTAATTCTCTCAAAGAAGAGATAAAAAGGTTAAAAAGAGAAGTTTCAGAATTAAAACAACAAAACATTAATATGGACTACAGTTTCAGAATTAAAACAATAAAATATTAGTATGGACTATAGATTACTAAAAATAGAAGGAGAAAACATAATAAAAATCCAAGAACAATCTTTGCAAAATAATGAAGGGACTAGTAATATAACAATTCCTGAGAATTATATTAACCTAGGTATAGAAAATTATATAAATATTTTAACATTATTAGTAAGTCAAAAATGGTTCACTATGATAACTTTAATAGTAGGAGAAGAAAAATTTGATTTAATAGCTATGGTAGATTTAGGAGCTGATGTTAATTGTATACAAGAAGGATTAATACCCACAAAATATTATGAGAAAACTACAGAAAGAGTCTTAATGGCAGAAAACGACAAAATGATTATAAACTATAAGTTATCTAAAGCAAAAATTTGTAAAAATAAGGTATGTTTTGCCACTACATTCTTTTTAGCAAGAAATATATCTCATCAAGTTATATTAGGAAATCCTTTTACTTTATTATTATATCCCTTTAGTGTCGACATCGATGAAATAACTTGTACATGAATTCCTAATCATCCTGTTTATTTTGAATTTCTCACTAGACCAGAGCAACATGAGCTCAATATGTTATAACACCTATCTACACAAGTTAGTGTTATGGAAACAGAAGTAAAATAAATTAAGTATGTTAGTGTAATGGAAACATAAGTAAGACAAATTAATTGTTTGAGTCTAGAGAAAATTTTACAACACTTACCGCGTCAAGTTAATATTATAGAAAGGAAAACAAGACAAATTAACTACTTAAACCAAGAAATTACACATAAAAGAATAGAAGAACAATTACAAACTCCGGAGATACAAGATAAAATAAAAGCAATTGAAGAAAAAATTAAGACAGAATTATGTAGTTTAAATCCCACAGCCTTTCAACATAGAAAATTACATGAAATATCTTTACCATATGAAGATGGGTTTAGTGAAAAAGATATACCAACAAAGGCAAAACCGATACATATGAACAAAAAATATCTAGAATATTGTAAAAAAGAAATACAAGAATATCCAGATAAGGGACTAATAAGGCCTTCAAAATCACCCTGGAGCTGTACAGGCTTCTATGTGATGAAAGCATCTGAAATAGAAAGAGGTGCTCCAAGATTAGTTATCAATTATAAACCTCTAAACAAGGTATTAAAATGGATTAGGTATCCTTTACCAAATAAAAGTGATTTAATTAAAAGATTAAATAAAGCAAATATCTTTTCAAAATTTGATTTAAAATCAAGTTATTATCAAATTGCAGTAAAAGAGGAAGATAGATATAAGACAGCTTTTATAGTACCCTTTGGACATTACGAATGGAATGTAATGCCTCAAGGATTAAAAAATGCCCCAAGCGAATTCCAAGAAATAATGAATAATATATTTTACCCGCATATAGAATTTACTATAGTATATCTTGATGACGTATTAGTATACTCGAAAGGAATAAAGCAGCATATATATCATCTAGAAAAATTCATGGATATTATAAAAGAACAAGGATTAGTTTTATCAGAAAAGAAAATGAAAATTTTTACAACTAAAGTAAGGTTCTTAGGATATGAAATTTATCAAGGAACTATAGTACCTATTAAAAGAGCCATTGAATTTGCAGATAAATTTCCAAATGAAATAACTGACAAAAAACAACTACAAAGATTTTTGGGATGTTTAAATTATGTAGCAGAATTCTTACCTGGAATAAGAGTTACATGCGAACCTCTTTATAAGAGACTAAGAAAAAATCCACTTCCATAGACAAAAGAAATGACTTCCATAATAATAAAAATAAAAAATGCAGTAAAAGAAATACCTTGCATAAGTATACTAGACCCATCAGCTAAATTAATTGTAGAAACAGATGCATTAGAATTAGGATATGGAGGAATTCTTAAACAAATACCTCCTAATAACTCAAAAGAACAAATAGTAAAATATCATTCAGGAATTTGGAACCAAGCTCAAAAGAACTACCCCACAGTCAAAAAAGAAATACTTGCCATAATATTATGTGTTTCAAAATTTCAAGAAGATTTATTTAATAAAACCTTCTTAATAAGAACTGATTGTAAAGCAGCACCAAATGTTTTAGAAAATGATGTCAAAAATTTGGTTTCAAAACAAATATTTGCAAGATGGCAAGCTATTTTATCATGTTTCGATTTTACCATTGAACATATAAAAGGAGAACTAAATTCACTCCCTGACTTTCTTACTAGAGAATTTTTGCAGGGAAAGAATGGAGCAAAAAGCAGCCTCCAGTGAAGATTATGGTCAACCTTTTGACCAAATAAAAGAAAAAAAATTACCTATTACTGTTGTACCAGCAAAACAATTATCATTAAGACCTATGACAATGTCACAGGTTGTAAAAGTTGCACCATCATCGTCATCACCATCTAAGAGCCCTTTAATTACTACTAATAATAAATTCACATTACTATAACCATCTGACCTCTATAATACTCAACCCTTGAAAGAACAATTTCCTTACTATGAAAAACCCAATCCTATAAAGATATTAACCATTGAAAAAGAGTGGTTCAAAAAAGACAGAAAAATCCTATACAAGATCATTTTCCCAAATACTTTCCATTATATTCCTATTAACCCACAAAAAACCCAAAAATTTTATGAATTCATATTAGTAGACACCGGATCCATTGAGTTAACACATTACAGAGATTCCAACACCAAGCAGCCTATTTATTCAAAAATAAAAATTATAAAAATATTATCCTTGCAAGATTGGGAAATACCCCCATATCAGTCTAAAAGCCTCTCATTAAAATTTGAACCTCAGAACTATAACTACTATGATTACCAAGAAGCTTGGAATCATGTTTTATTTCTATCACCAAATCCCCATTCTTGGTTCATTTGGTTCAGAAAGGGGATATCATTACAATTTCCCAAATGGTTTCAAGCATGGTTCCAAAACTTTGGACCAATGGAAGCTTTCTTCCCAAAAGAAGCTAGTATGGCGTATGAATACTTTAAAAGCAAGTCATCATTCCTACAAGAATATAAGTTCATTTCATTCATAGCAGCCATGGGAATAAGCTGGATTATGACATGGGAATATGATTCAGCAGCATATGAAGAATCTCCAAGCATACAATATCTAGTAAGAGTAATAAAAATTAAATGGTGGAACAAATATGATATAAATTTACTAAGAAGAGCAGCTATTGATCAATGGTTAACAACATCATAAAAGCGTCCAGCAATAATAGCCTCAAGCACCACCAATGAACAAATAGCTTATAAAAAAGAGACCCAATTCTTAGCATAAAAGAGACAAATTATGGCAGCCCTAGCTGCAGCAACCTCAGAGGAAGATATCCAAAACTCTCTACAAGTAATACAGACCGTACCTCTTGGAGAAGACGAAGAGGTCCAGTCCAGTCCAGCTCATTACTATCAAGACTCTCAAGACCCATTTGAGATGTAACAAGTACTGTATATGCAATCAATGTAAAAGCCCAATCATAAAAAAAAAGAGTAAAAAGTAAAAAGTAAAAAAGTAAAAGTAAAAAGTAAAAGCAAACAGTGAATGTCGGCAAACAGTAAAAGCAAACAGTGAATGTTGGCAAACAGTAAAAGCAAACAGTACTGTCGGCAAACAGTACCCAAATAGTCATCATTTAGGGTCTATAAATACCAAAGGCCTCACTCATTCAAGATCATCAAAAAACTTGAAAGCTCAAGAAATCTCTCTACTCTTATATCTTCTTGCTTTATAAATTCTCCAAGTATTTGTAATCATCTTCAAGAAGTGTATCAACTCTGCAAGCAATAAAAGTACAAGTTCATCTTTGTAAGCTTACTATCTTTCTTTTACTTATTTTCTCAGTTGTTATTCTTATACCATGAAAGAGTTTTATAAAAGGTTTAGATCTTTAAAATTAGTTAGAAGAAATATGAAAACAAGAGTAATGGCAATAGATAGAAAAATAAGAGAACTAATAACTGAATCTTCGGAATTAAAAGTAGAAATAAAAAAGATGGACAAGAAAATAATTAGAACCAAAAAGCTTCTACAACAAATTAAAACCAAAAAATCAGTAAAAACCGCTAGACAAACTATTAAGAATAAACGCATTCATTATGTTAGAAGGATGCATTACTTACATGTACAAAGCATGAGACAACATTTAGAGATAGAATCAAGAATACATGTATATAACGTTCAAAGAATGGATGGCAATCCCCAACCTACAGTACCCGTACAAGATCTAGAATCTTTTGTAAAAATACGGTTTAAGTGTTTAAACAGGCTCCTTTTTAGTATTAAATATCTTAAGAGTCATCGTAATACTCGAGCTATCAGAGTGACACAGCCGGAAGTGTGACATTTTGATAGCTAGGGTGTTACAATCCTCGACACACAATCAAGGCTCAGGAAAATGTGGATTTTTTGGTAGAAGTGACTGGGAATTCTCCTAGAAACTCGGGCATACGGTGGAAGCTCCATGTCGACAGAGCATCTAACCAGCCGTTCGGGGGAGCCAGGATCATTCTGGAAAACTCGGAAGGCGTGACTTATGAGCAGTCATTTAAGTTCGAGTTTCCAGTCTCTAATAATCAAGCAGAGTATGAGGCCCTGATAGGAGGTTTGATCTTAGCTAAAGAGGTCGAGGCAATGAAGGTTGAAGTCGATAGCGATTCCCAGGTCGTGATGTCTCAGGTGAACGGGACCTACCAAGCCAAAGATCCTTTATTGCAAAAATACTTGGAGAGAACAAAAAAGTTGTGCAAGGATTTCGAGGAAGTGGTGATCCAGCATGTACTCAGGGAGAAGAACGCTAGAGTCGACCTCCTATCAAAGCTGGCAAGCACCAAACCTAGGGCGGGAAATCGATCTTTAATCCAAGGCCTGGTGATGGAACCTTTAGTGACTCTTTGCATGACCCAAGTTTCGATCCTTCCTTCGTGGATCAATCCAATCCAATGTTTCATGGAAAATGGAACACTTCCCACAGAGGAAAGAGTAGTCGGAGTGATAAGAAGGGAAGCGACCAAGTACGTGGTAATACAGGAGCAGCTCTACAAGTGAGGACTTAATCAGCCCATGCTAAAGTTCCTATATCCCGACCAAATGGACTATGTTTTAAGTGAAGTCCATGAGAGATGTTGTAGCCACCACATTGGGGGGAAGGCACTGGCTAGGAAACTCGTCAGAGTGGGATACTACTGGCCTTCCATGATGGCGGACGCCCAAGAATTCGTAAGGAAATGCAAAAAATGCCAAGAGAATGTAAATTTCTACAAGGCCCCAGCGGCGGATTTAAGTTCCATGCTGGCTTCCCAACCCTTTTCTCGGTGGGGAGTTGATCTTTTGGGGCCATTCTTGGTAGCCCCGGGGCAAGTTAAGTATCTCATACTGGCAATTGATTACTACACCAAATGGGTGGAAGCAGAGCTGTTAGCTAGCATATTGTCAGCAAATTGTCGGAAGTTCTTGTGGAGACAAGTAATCTTCGCGTTTGAAATCCCAGAGATCGTGGTATCGGATAACGGGACATAGTTCTCCGACAAGAAGTTCAGAGAGTCCTTATCTGGGTTGGGGATCAAACAAAAGTTTTCGTCAGTAGAACATCCTTAGAGTAATGGTCAAGCAGAGGCAGCGAACAAGGTTATTCTCAATGGATTAAAAAAGTGACTTGATCAGAGAAAGGGCTCTTGGGCAGACGAGCTGGCTTCGGTCTTATGGTCTTATAGGACAATACCCCTCCACTAGGAAAACGCCATTCTGGCTTATTTATGGAGTTGATGCGGTTATTCCCGTGAAAATTGGGGAACAAATCCCAAAGCTACTTCTTGGTGGAGGTGCCGAAGCAGTTGAAAAAGACTTAATTGAAGAGACGAGGTAGATGGCCCACTTATCGGAAGCTGCACTAAAACAAAGGATAGCTCTGCGTTATAATAGCAAAGTGCTGAATAGGAGCTTCAAAGAAGGGGATTTGGTACTACGACGCAACAACATCGGTCCGTCGGCTCCAGGAGAAGGTAAACTAGCGGCTAACTTGGAAGGCCCATACAGAGTAAGAAAAGTCATCGAGAAAGGCACTTATAAGCTAGAACAGTTAGATGGGAACGATATCCCGAGAAAATGTGGCGAATTTGAAGAGGTTCTACTCTTGAGAGGTGACTTCTCGGTCTGACGGTTTTTTCTTTCCATACCTTTTATTTCAATTGTCATTTTTTTACTTTACCTTTCTCGTATTGAATACCTTTTCTTTTAAATATTATGTTCATACTTCAGTTTTCCTATTAAAAAATCTTTTAAATTTTCACCATGAGTGGAACCTTTCTCCTGCTTTCTACAAGAGGTTACGGTAAGGGGTTTTGACGAGACCTACTATTAAAATCTAATTTACACCATTTTTAAAGTTTGTTCGAACTTCACTATTTTAACGACAACTAGGGATTGATCACCCTGAGAGCTAAAATGGTCATAATTAATGGATATCCAACCTATAGTCACTTATGATATGATGGCCAAGCAAAAAAATTCTACGAGCGAACAATAATTGGAAAGGGTATTGGATCGGCCCGGTAAATAGAATCGTTTATATAACAGGCATCGCGCCGATCTAACGATAAAAAAAATAAAAAGTGAATGCTAGGGTGTAGACAAGAAAAAATTTCTACACCTATAAAATACTTGTGGCATAGTATAGGAAGGACATGTGGACATTTGTAACTGATTGATGGTTCAGCAATAACAGAAAAGGCTAACATTATAGCTTATCGCAGTAATTAGTTGCATACTGCCATAAATATTAATAGTTTGATTTGAAATGTAATCATTTTATCATTTGATGGGCCAAATTTATTTGTTGAAAGAGTTTTTTGTTTGGCCAAAACCTCGTGAACCACACAAGAGTTGAAGAATATTTAGGACGGATGAATTGTTCTGTGTATAAAATCAAGAGAGCACATGGCCAAAAATATATATCAAAGTAGCAAAAATGACTAATAATCTTAATAGGCCCACAATATTATTATCCTAGCAGTATATTAGAATAAAAAAAATATAAAAACAAAACAAAATCCAGGTCACGAAAATAAAAAAGATTTTGTGATGAATGTATATTATGGTTATCACAAATTACTTTCACCAAAGGAATTTTGTAAATTATGGTTATCACAAATTACTTCTATTTTGTTTTCTAAAATATAACTGGTATAACTTGTTTTTCAGGAATTATAGTTTGGTTTAATAGAGGTGTTTATGTTTTTCAAAAATTTAAAAACCTAGTTTTATATTTAGTAAACTAAACCAAAAAAATAATATATTTATACCTGTAATTTTTAAAAGTTAACTTCTATTTATTAAAATTAAAAGAATCTAAAAAATATAATTATTGTTGTTTATATTTATTAAAAATTTTAAAAGTTATCTTTCAAAAACTAATTTTAATAAGTTACTTTCAAAAGTTAAAAATTTTACCAAACCAGCATTATATCTAAAAAAACAAAAATATACAACTTTTTATAAATTGCAGTCTTTAATAATTACGAAAAAAGTTATTCACCCAATCTTTTGCCACTCTGCATACTCATTTGTATTCATTTTCTAAGGGTGATGTTATTGTCTTCTAGCATAATTACTTGCTTTTTTATTGTTTACTATCATTCATTTCATTTTAAATTTATGATATTAAGTTTATAAATTATTTTTTGACAACTTTTTTCAAAATATTGGATGTTAACTTTTATAATAAAGTTACTTTATAATGTAATATCTTGTGAAAAAAATATTTTAATTATATAATTTATCCAAACACCAAATTATGGTCTCCCAATTTCAAAATTGGCATATTTATCAAAATCTACTAAATACATAAATATTAAAAATGTGGTTTAGCTTTTTTTTTTTGGGGGGAGCAATTTAAATTTTTTTTATCCTTTTTTTCACTAGATTTATGGAAAACACTAGATCCCACCCAAATATTTTTTATTCGTCTTGTGCTTCATGATTATTGGTCAAATAAAACCTCTCTCAACTAACTCACCTGGCCATCAAAAATAAATTAAAAACTGTAATTACATTTTATCAAACTGTTAATTTTTTTAGTAATACACTGCAAATTACTGCAACAAATTATAATTTATCTATCCTTCCTACTCAGTCAGTTTTGAACGTCCACATGTCCATTCTATGTTAGGCCACAAATATTTTATAGGTGTAAAAATTTTTTTCTACACCATAGAATTTGCCAAAATAAAATTGTTCATTATAAAACGGCCGTGTCGGCCCAACAAAAACAAGCAAAACTACAAGTTCAAAGTTCTAACTACTAAGTTAAAAGTCACTTCCTCAAGATATCAATGATCTTGCCATCCTTGATTGTCTTGAACGCTGCAATTGCCGAGGTGTCTTGCAATGATCTTGCCATCCTTGCCATGCTTGATTGACTTGCAATGAGCTATCGCCTCGTCGACAACGTTTAGCTTCTTCTCGGACTCCTCCAAGCTAATCTTCACAGCCTCCACTTCAGCTTTCAAGCCACCGATGTCCCGCAAGGCCGCCCGGTATTTACCGTCTAAGACGTGACACTGGGCCAGTATGGGTTCTGCCTTTCTCGCAATAACAGCAGTGCGAAGAAGGGTGCAATAAGTTCACTTTGCTTGGGAGGCCAAGTCTTCGTCTTGGAAGAAGGTCTTTGTACCCAGCAAGAGTTGGGAGTCAATGAAGCCCTCGATGTTGAAGTTCTTCTGCGTCATGGTTAGGACTCCTTCCGGACTAGATTTTACCTTCCTCTTCCTGTGGCTTTCCACAATGGTCACGTTGGGACCAGAGTCTTCCACGATGACATCCTTTTGTGGGCGACCCCCACCCCCACCAGCTGCACTTATGCCGGGATTCACCTCGACGCAGGTCAAGACTCGACCGCGACAATAGGAGAAGGAGGAGCATCTGCAGAAGGAGTCTCTAAGCTATCTCCGCTATTCCCAGGAAGGAATTGTGCCATCAGTTCAGCAAGGCCAGTCTACCCGGCTGCCATGAACAGTGAAATAGAGAAGTGAAAGCAATGAAACAATTATGTAAAGTATACCAGTCAGAAAAGAAAGAGAGGGTGAAAACAAGATCAAAAGCATACTCTTACCCACCTGACTCCTACCGATCTCACGATCACCCATCAAGAGGTGGGGTTGAGGTTATTCACACCAAAAATGGCCAGTAATATGTCGGCAATTTGCCAGTTTCACTAACCCAACCTCTCGTAAGTCACTTTTATTAAATAGTTGGTGCTGGTACCAAAGCTCCAATAGGTCGGTATACAGCGTTCCCCCTCTAGAGTAAGCCAAAAGGGGTGCCGACCTTTGGCGGATGGTGGATGAAATTGTGATCACTACAACTTCGCACAACTAACCAGCAAGTGTACTGGGTCGTCCAAGTAATAAACCTTACGCGAGTAAGGGTCGATCCCACAGAGATTGTTGGTATGAAGCAAGCTATGGTCACCTTGTAAATCATAGTCAGTCAAACTCAAATGGATAATGGTGATATACGAATAAAACATAAAGATAAAGATAGAGATACTTATGTAATTAATTGGTAGGAATTTCAGATAAGCGTATGAAGATGCTTGTCCCTTCCGTCTCTCTGCTTTCCTACTGTCTTCATCCAATCCTTCCTACTCCTTTCCATGGCAAGCTTAAGCAAGGGTTTCACCGTTGTCAGTGGCTACCTCCCATCCTCTCAGTGGAAATGTTCAACG
>NC_029775.3:105924938-105925115 GCF_000817695.3 Arachis duranensis
TTGGTGCCAGTTTCGGCGTTTAACGCTGGGATTTCTGAGGGTGACTTTGTACGCCGGTTTGGGCCATCAAATCTTGGGCAAAGTATGGACTATCAGATATTCCTGGAAAGCCCAGGATGTCTACTTTCCAACGCCGTTGAGAGCGCGCCAATTGGGCTTCTGTAGCTCCAGAAAATC
>NC_029775.3:105925277-105926850 GCF_000817695.3 Arachis duranensis
AAATCACAGAAAAACACACAAACTCATAGTAAAGTCCAGAAAAGTGAATTTTAACAAAAAACTAATAAAAATATACTAAAAACTAACTAGATCATACTAAAAACAATGCCAAAAAGCGTATAAATTATCCGCTCATCACAACACCAAACTTAAATTGTTGCTTGTCCTCAAGCAACTGAAAATCAAATAAGATAAAAAGAAGAGAATATGCAATGAATTCCAAAAAACATCTATGAAGATTAGTATTAATTAGATGAGCGGGGCTTTTAGCTTTTTGCCTCTGAACAGTTTTGGCATCTCACTCTATCCTTTGAAATTCAGAATGGTTGGCTTCTTTAGGAACTTAGAATCTAGATAGTGTTATTGATTCTCCTAGTAAAGTATGATGATTCTTGAACATAGCTCCTTATTGAGTCTTGGCCGTGGCCCAAAGCACTCTGTCTTCCAGTATTACCACCAGATACATACATGCCACAGACATCTTCCAGTATTACCACCGGATACATACATGCCACAGACACATAATTGGGTGAACCTTTTCAGATTGTGACTCAGCTTTGCTAGAGTCCCCAATTAGAGGATTCCAGGGTTCTTAAGCACACTCTCTTTGCCTTGGATCACAACCTTATTTCTTTTCTTTTTCTTTCTTTTTCTTTTTTTTTCGAATATATTTTTTTTCATTGCTTTTTCTTGCTTCAAGAATCATTTTTATGATTTTTCAGATCCTCAGTAACATGTCTCCTTTTTCATCATTCTTTCAAGAGCCAACATTCATGAACCACAAATTCAAAAGACATATGCACTGTTTAAGCATACATTCAGAAGACAAAAGTAATGCCACCACATCAAAATAATTAAACTGTTATAAAATTCAAAATTCATGCAATTCTTCTCTCTTTTAATTAAGAACATTTTTCATTTAAGACAGGTGATGGATTCATAGGACATTCATAACTTTAAGGCATAGACACTAAGACACTAATGATCACAAGACACAAACATGGACAAACATAAGCACTAAAATTTGAAAAACAGGAAAATAAAGAACAAGGAAATTAAGGAACGGGTCCACCTTAGTGATGGCGGCTTGTTCTTCCTCAATGTCTCTTCCTTGCCTTTGTTGCTCCTCTCTAATGATTCTATGATCTTCTTTAATTTCATGGAGGAGGATGGAATGTTCTTGGTGCTTCACCCTTAGTTGTCCCATGTTGGAACATAATTCTCCTAGGGAGGTATTGATTTGCTCCCAATAGTTTTTTGGAGGAAAGTGCATCCCTTGAGGCATCTCAGGGATTTTATGAGGAGGAATTTCCTCATGCTTGCTCCATCCTTTTCTTAGTGATGGGCTTGAGGTCATGCCTTCTCAGTTGAACCGGCTTCCCTCTTGAGTTTCTCTTCCATTGAGAAATGGTTATGGAGAAACAAAAGCAACGCTTTTACCACACCAAACTTAGAAGGTTTGCTCGTCCTCGAGCAAAAGAATAAAGAAGATTGAGAGTGGTGGGGTAGGTGGGGATCCTGTGGGGTCCACAGATCCTGAGGTGTCAAGGAAAAGTCATCCCTGCACCAAGTG
>NC_029775.3:105927013-105927735 GCF_000817695.3 Arachis duranensis
TTTCTGGCGTTAAACGCCCAGAATGGTGCCAAACTGGGCGTTAAACGCCCATCTGCTAGCCTCACTGGCGTTTAAACGCCAGCAAGTTCTCCTCCAGGGTGTGCTATTTTTCTTTCTATTTTTCTTTCTGTTTTTGCTTTTTCAATTGATTTTGTGACTTCTCATGATCATCAACCTATCATAAAATAACAAAGGAAATTAGATAAAATATAACATTGGGTTGCCTCCCAACAAGCGCTTCTTTAATGTCAGTAGCTTGACAGTGGGCCCTCATGGAGCCTCACGGAGGCTCAGAGCAATGTTGGAACCTCCCAACACCAAACTTAAAGTTTGGTTGTGACCTCCAAACACCAAACTTAGAGTTTGACTGTGGGGGCTCTGTTTGACTCTGTTTTGAGAGAAGCTCTCCATGCTTCCTCTCCATGGTTACAGAAAGAGAACCTTGAGTCTTATAGTTTGCACTGTCTGCAAGCCACGGAGCTTCCTGAATAGCAAACAATTGCTCATCCGAAAAGGTTTCAGAGATCTCAGTAGGAGGGAGGGATGCTCCTGCTACTGGTTCTATCCGGGACAGGTGATCAGCCACTTGATTCTCTGTCCCTTTTCTGTCTCTTATTTCTATATCAAACTCTTGCAGAAGCAACACCCATCTTATGAGCCTGGGTTTTGAATCCTGCTTTGTGAGTAGATATTTAAGAGCAGCATGGTCAGTGTACACAATC
>NC_029775.3:105927802-105929102 GCF_000817695.3 Arachis duranensis
CAATGGCATAAACCACTACAAGTAACTCCTTTTCTGTGGTTGTGTAGTTCTTCTGTGCATCATTTAGAATACGGCTGCCATAATAAATGACGTGCAGAAGCTTACCATGCCTTTGTCCCAGTACTGCACCAATGGCATGGTCACTGGCATCACACATTAGTTCAAATGGTAATGTCCAGTCTGGAGCAGAGATGACTGGTGCTGTGACCAGCTTAGCTTTCAGGGTCTCAAATGCCTGCAGACACTGTGTGTCAAACACAAAAAATAAAAAGCAATGCTTTTACCACACCAAACTTAAAAGGTTTGCTCGTCCTCGAGCAAAAAAAGAAAGAAGAGAGTAGAGGAAGAAGAAATGAGGAAGAAGGGAATGGCTTTGTGTTCGGCCAAAAAGGGGTAGAAGTGGTGTGTATGTTGTGTGAAAAGGAAGGAGTGAAGGAGGGTTTATATAGGAGTGGGGAAAGGGTAGGGTTCGGTCATATATGGGTGGGTTTGGGAGGGAAAGTGGTTTGAATTTGAATGGTGAGGTAGGTGGGGTTTTATGAAGGATGGATGTGAGTGGTGAAGAGAAAGATGGGATTTGATAGGTGAAGGGTTTTGGGGGAAGAGGTGTTGAGGTGATTGGTGAATGGGTGAAGAAGAGAGAGAGTGTGGTAGGGTAGGTGGGGATCCTGTGGGGTCCACAGATCCTGAGGTGTCAAGGAAAAGTCATCCCTGCACCAAATGGCAAGCAAAAATGTGTTTTGTGCCAATTCTGGCGTTAAACGCCGGGCTGGTGTCCATTTCTGGCGTTTAACGCCAGCTTCTTGCCCTTTTCTGGCGTTAAACGCCCAGAATGGTGCCAGACTGGGCGTTAAACGCCCAACAGCTAGCCTCACTGGCGTTTAAACGCCAGCACGCTCTCCTCCAGGGTGTGCTGTTTTCTTTCTGTTTTTCATTCTGTTTTTGCTTTTTTCATTGATTTTGTGACTTCTCATGATCATCAACCTACAAAAAAAACATAAAATAACAAAAGAGAATAGATAAAATATAACATTGGGTTGCCTCCCAACAAGCGCTTCTTTAAAGTCAGTAGCTTGACAGATGGCTCTCATGGAGCCTCAGAAATACTCAGAGCAATGTTGGAACCTCCCAACACCAAACTTAGAGTTTGAATGTGGGGGTTCAACACCAAACTTAGAGTTTGGTTGTGGCCTCCCAACACCAAACTTAGAGTTTGACTGTGGGGGCTCTGTTTGGCTCTGTTTTGAGAGAAGCTCTTCATGCTTCCTCTCCATGGTGACAGAGGGATATCCTTGAGCCT
>NC_029775.3:105931019-105932390 GCF_000817695.3 Arachis duranensis
GCAGTAAAGTCACCCAGCACCTTCCTTGCATTGTTGGCATTGTTGTTGTTTTCGGCTGCCATGGGTTCTTCTTCTTTGGAGATTTCTGTTAGGTCCTCTACAGAGAGTTGTGCTTTTGCTTCTCTTAGCTTTCTCTTCAAGGTCCTTTCAGGTTCAGGATCAGCCTCAACAAGAATGCTTTTGTCTTTGCTCCTGCTCATAAGAAAGAGAAGAGAACAAGAAAATGTGGAATCCTCTATGTCACGGTATAGAGATTCCTTTAGGTGTCAGAGGAAAAGAAAAGTAGAAGACAGAAGTAGAAAATTCGAACTTATCAAAGGAGATGGAGTTCAAATTTTGCATTAAGGAATAGTGTTAGTCCATAAATAGAATGATGTGAGAAGAAGGGAAGTAATTTTCTAAAATTGAGTGAAAGATTTTGAAAATATTTTTGAAAAACACTAATTGATTTTCGAAAATGAAAGTGGACAAGAAATCAAGTGATTTTTGAAAAAGATTTTAAAATTAGAAATAAAAAAGATTTGATTGAAAACTATTTTAAAAAGATGTGGTTAAGAAGATATGATTAGTTTTAAAAAGATGTGATTGAGAAGATATGATTTGAAAAATATTTTAAAAAAAGATTTGATTTTGAAAATTAAAAACTTGACTAACAAGAAAAGATATGATTCAAACATTAAACCTTTCTCAACAGAAAAGGCAACATACTTGAAATGTTGAATCAAATCATTAATTGATAGCAAGTATCTTTGAAAAAGGAAAGAAATTGATTTTGAAAGCATATGATTGAAAAGATATGATTTGAAAAAGATTTTATTTTGAAAAGATTTTGAAAACTGAAAAAAAAATCTGCATTAAAAACAAAATCTTCCCTCTTGTGCCATCCTGGCGTTGAACGCCCAGAATGGTGCACATTCTGGCGTTTAACGCCCAAAATGCTACCCTTTTGGGCGTTAAACGCCCAACCAGGTACCCTGGCTGGCGTTCAAACGCCAGTCTGTCCTTCTTCACTGGGCGTTTTGAACGCCCAGCTTTTTCTGTGTAATTCCTCTGCTGTATGTTCTGAATCTTCAATTCTCTGTATTATTGACTTGAGAAGACACAAATTAAAAATATTTTTGGATTTTTAATAATAAAGAAAAAACAAAATGCAACAAGAATCAAATATCAATGCATGCAGGACACCAAACTTAGCAGTTTGTATACTACTGACACTAATGGGAATGCATATGAGACACATAAACACTCAAGTCAAGAGAATTCAAAGATTAGAGTAAGAAATCATCAAGGATTATTTGAAGATCCTTAAGACACATGAATGAATGCATGCAATTGACACCAAACTTAACATGAGACACTAGACTCAAACAA
>NC_029775.3:105933953-105952302 GCF_000817695.3 Arachis duranensis
TTAGTCTTAGGTTTTTGCTAGCCCTTTTCTTCTTTTTGATTATATCCTCGTTTATATCCATATGGTATAATCAATCTAAAAAAATTCGTTCGACCGAAGAACTGAATCTTTGCAACGAAATATTGAAATTTGAGTGATCTAAATGGAATTTTTATTTATTGTTGAATTGAATATGAATGAAATACAAATACGTTCTAGTTTTATGTAATATCCATTTTAATCACATGTCGTAAACGGAAATATCCTACAAAGTTCAAAGTTAAAGTTCTTAATATTTACATTTACAACATTAATAGACTCTAATCAAATAATATTCAAATTAGATCTATATTATAATGTAAAAAAAATATTTATGTTATAGATTGAATGAACAAAATAAAATACAACAAAAACAATACCAAAAAGTTATTGAAAAAAATTGAAAACAAAGATTCTTTTTAGTTTAGTAAAAAAAAATAGGAAAAACATCTTTTAAATAATGAATCTTTTTCCTATTTTTTTTTACAGCTCTCAAGTAATCTTTTCTATTTTATAGAGATGAGTAAATGACATAAAAATCCACTTCTGGGCCCACTTGGTGTGTGCTTGGGCTGAGCATTGAAGCATTTTCGTGTAGAGACTCTTCTTGGAGTTAAACGCCAGCTTTTGTGCCAGTTTGGGCGTTTAACTCCCATTTTGGTGCCAGTTCCGGCGTTTAACGCTGGGATTTCTGAGGGTGAATTTGTACACCGGTTTGGGCCATCAAATCTTGGGCAAAGTATGGACTATCATATATTGCTGGAAAGCCCAGGATACGTCATCAAATCTCAAACAAAGTATGGACTATTATATATTTCTAGAAAGCTCTGGATGTCTACTTTCCAATGCTGTTGAGAGCGCACCATTTGGAGTTCTGTAGCTCTAGAAAATTTATTTCGGGTGCAGGGAGGTCAGATTCCAATAGTATCAGCAGTCCTTTGTCAGCCTCCTTATCAGAGTTTTGCTCTGGTCCCTCAATTTCAGCCAGAAAATACCTGAAATCACAGAAAAATACACAAACTCATAGTAAAGTCCAGAAAAGTGAATTTTAACTAAAAACTAATAAAAATATACTAAAAACTAACTAGATCATACTAAAAACATACTAAAAACAATGCCAAAAAGCGTATAAATTATCCGCTCATCAGCGGGCCGTACCATAAAATCCTTTTTCTTGAAACCATGAAACGAATCCTCAAACAAGTCGAAGATTTGTTAGTTCTACACGGCTCAGAATGAGTGATGCCCCTTTTTATGCTTCCCTTATTTTGAAGGGTTGGTTAAGAGGAAGAAGTAAAGAGAGACTTTAACGGAGGCCGGGAGCTCCAAGTAGTCGCACACCATCTTGAAGCAACAGATGGAGGCACAGCTATTTGGTAAAGTTGTGAAGGCGCCACATCACACCGGTTTAGGAGAGACACGACGAAAGGAGAGAAAGGGATCCAAACCCCCAGGTTGGTGAACTTGGGCTTCTACACCCATAACCATTTAGCTACCCGAGGAGTCGACATATTGATGTAGCATATGTGCTCCTAATGAGCGGATAATTTATACGCTTTTTGGCATTGTTTTTAGGTAGTTTTTAGTATGATCTAGTTACTTTTAGGGATGTTTTCATTAGTTTTTATGCTAAATTCACATTTCTGGACTTTACTATGAGTTTGTGTATTTTTCTGTGATTTCAGGTATTTTCTGGCTGAAATTGAGGGACCAGAGCAAAACTCTGATAAGGAGGCTGACAAAGGACTGCTGATACTATTGGAATCTGACCTCCCTGCACCCGAAATAAATTTTCTAGAGCTACAGAACTCCAAATGGTGCGCTCTCAACAGCATTGGAAAGTAGACATCCAGAGCTTTCTAGAAATATATAATAGTCCATACTTTGTTTGAGATTTGATGACGTAAATTGGCGCTCAACGCCAGTTCCATGTTGCTGTCTGGAGTCAAACGCCAGAAACACGTCACGAACCAGAGTTGAACGCCCAAAACACGTTACAACTTGGCGTTCAACTCCAAAAGAAGCCTCAGCTTGTGGATAGATCAAGCTCAGCCCAAACATACACCAAGTGGGCTCTGGAAGTGGATTTATGCATCAATTACTTACTCCTATAAACCCTAGTAGCTAGTCTAGTATAAAATAGGACAGTTTACTATTGTATTAGACATCTTGGTTCATATCTGATTTTTACACATTGGTTTTCGTTTTGGGGGCTGGCCATTCGGCCATGCCTGAACCTTGATCACTTATGTATTTTCAACAGTGGAGTTTCTACACACCATAGATTAAGGGTGTGGAGCTCTGCTGTACCTCAAGTTTTAATGCAATTACTACTATTTTCCATCCAATTCGATTCATTCATGTTCTAAGATATTCGTTGCACTTCAACTTGATGAATGTGATGATCTGTGACACTCATCATCATTCTCACCTATGAACGGGCGTGACTGACAACCACTTCCGTTCTACCTTAGGTCGGGCGCATATCTCTTGGATTCCTTAATCAGAATCTTCGTGGTATAAGCTAGAATTGATGGCGGCATTCATGGGAATCCGGAAAGTCTAACCTTGTCTGTGGTATTCCGAGTAGGATTCCGGGATTGAATGACTGTGACGAGCTTCAAACTCCTGAAGGCTGGGCGTTAGTGACAGACGCAAAAAAATCAAGGGATTCTATTCCAACCTGATTGAGAACCGACAGATGATTAGCCGTGCTGTGATAGAGCATTTGGACCTTTTTCACTGAGAGGATGGGATGTAGCCATTGACAACGGTGATGCCCTACATACAGCTTGCCATAGAAAGAAGTGATGAAAAACTAGAAGGAAGAAGTAGGAAAGCAGAGATTCAGGAGGAGCACAGCATCTCCATACGCCTATCTGAAATTCTCACCATGGAATTACATGAGTAATTTTATCTTTATTTTACGTTTATCATTTATTATTTATTTTAGAAAATCCATAATCAATTGGTTAAATCTGCCTGACTGGGATTTATAGGATGACCATAGCTTGCTTCATACCAACAATCTCTGTGGGATCGACCCTTACTCACGTCAGGTTTATTACTTGGACGACCCAGTACACTTGCTGGTTAGTTGAGTGGAGTTGTGGAAAGAAAGTGCTAAGTTAATAGACGCACATACCAAAGTGCCATTGTTGATGATCATAATTTCGCCCACCAAGTTTTTGGCGCTGTTGCCATGGATTGTTCGAGTTTGGACAACTAACGGTTCATCTTGTTGCTCAGATTAGGTAATTTTCTTTTCAAAAAGCTTTCAAAAAAATTTTTCAAAAAGTTTTTCTTTATTTTTGTTTCTCAAAAATATAATTTTCGAAAAAATTAATAAAAATACAAAAAAATCATAAAATCATAAAAGACCAAAAATATTTTGTGTTTCTTGTTTGAGTCTTGAATCAATTTTTAAGTTTGGTGTCAATTGCATGCTTTAAAAATTTTTCTTGCATTTTTTCGAAAATTTCATGCATTCATAGTGTTCTTCATGATCTTCAAGTTGTTCTTGATAAGTCTTCTTGTTTGATCTTGATGTTTTCTTGTTTTGTGTTGTTTGTTGTTTTTCATATGCATTTTTGCATTCATAGTGTCCATGCATTAAAGATTTCTAAGTTTGGTGTCTTGCATGTTTTCTTTGCATCAAAAATTTTTCAAAAATATGTTCTTGATGTTCATCATGATCTTTAAAGTGTTCTTGGTGTTCATCTTGACATTCATAGTGTTCTTGCATGCATCATGAGTTTTGATTCATATCTTTCATATTGTGAGTTATTTTTGTTATTTCTCTCTCTCTCATCATTAAAAATTCAAAAATAAAAAATATCTTTTCCTTATTTCTCTCCTAATTTTCGAAAATTTGAGTTGACTTAGTCAAAAATATTTAAAATTAGTTGTTTCTCATAAGTCAAGTCAAATTTTCAATTTTGAAAATCTTATCTTTTCAAAACTTTTTCAAAAATTAATCTTTTTCATTTTTCTTATTAATTTTCGAAAATTTAAAAATATTTTTTCAAAAAATCTTTTTCTTAATTTTATTTCTAATTTTCGAAATTACACTAACAATTAATGTGATTGATTCAAAAATTTGAAGTTTGTTACTTTCTTGTTAAGAAAGGTTCAATCTTTAAATTCTAGAATCTTATCTTTTAGTTTCTTGTTAGTTAAGTAATTAATTTTGATTTTAAAAATTAAATCTTTTTATCATATCTTTTTATCTTATCTTTTTATCATATCTTCTTATCTTATCTTTTTATCATATCTTTTTCAAAATTTTATCTTTTTCAAAAATTTGATTTAAAAATATCTTATCTAATTTCTTATCTTCTTATCTTTTCAATTTTGACTTTAATATCTTTTGCGACTAACTATTTGACTTTTTGTTTGTTTCTTATCTTTTTCAAAACCACCTAACTACCTTTCCCTCACCAATTTTCGAAAATACCTCCCTCTTTTTTCAAAAATTCTTTTTAATTAATTAATTATTTTAAATTTTAATTTTAATTATATCTTATCTTTAATTTTTAAAAATCACTAACTACTTTTTCAAAATTATTTTTGAATTCTCTCCCTCTTCTCTTCTTCTATTTATTTATTTATTTACTAACACTTCTCTTCACCTCTCTTCATCTCAAATCACTTCCTCTATCCTTACCCTTGTGTTGGGATCCATCCACCAAGTTCTTATCCCCTCTTCCTAACCCTTATCCCCTTCTTTTTCTACTAATAATAAGGATCCTCTTTGTCTATATCTAGAGGATTCCTCTTTCTTTTCTTTTTCTCTTCTCTTTCATATGAGCAGGAATAAAGAAAAAGGCACTCTTGTTGAAGCTGATCCTGAACCTGAAAGGACTCTGAAGAGGAAACTAAGAGAAGTTAAATTACAACAATCCAGAGGCAACCTTTCTGAAATTTTTGAACAAGAGAAGGAGATGGCAGCCGAACCCAACAACAATAATGCAAGGAGAATGCTTGGTGATTTCACAAAACCAACGTCTAAATTTGATGGAAGAAGCATCTCCATTCTTGCCATTGGAGCAAACAATTTTGAGCTGAAACCTCAATTAGTTGCTTTAATGCAACATAACTGCAAGTTTCATGGACTTCCATCTGAAGATCCTTACCAGTTTTTAACTGAGTTCTTGCAGATTTGTGAGACTGTTAAAACGAATGGAGTAGATCCTGAAGTCTACAGGCTCATGCTTTTCCCTTTTGCTGTAAGAGATAGAGCTAGAACATGGTTGGATTCACAACCTAAAGATAGCCTTGACTCCTAGGATAAGTTGGTCACTGCCTTCTTGGATAAATTCTTTCCTCCTCAAAAGCTGAGCAAGCTTAGATTGGATGTTCAGACCTTCAAGCAAAAAGATGGTGAATCCCTTTATGAAGCTTGGGAAAGATACAAGCAGATGACCAAAAAGTGTCCTTCTGACATGTTTTCAAAATGGACCATATTGGATATATTCTATTATGGTCTATCTGAGTTTTCCAAGATGTCATTGGACCATTCTGTAGGTGGATCCATTCACCTAAAGAAAACGCCTGCAGAAGCTCAAGAACTTATTGATATGGTTGCAAATAACCAATTCATGTACACTTCTGAGAGGAATTTCGTGAATAGTGGGACGCCTCAGAGGAAGGGAGTTCTTGAAATTGATGCTCTGAATGCCATATTGGCTCAGAACAAAGTGTTGACTCAGCAAGTCAACATGATCTCTCAAAGTCTGAATGGATGGCAAAATGCATCCAACAGTACTAAAGAGGCAGCTTCTAAAGAAGCTTATGATCCTGAAAATCTTGCAATGGTAGAGGTTAATTACATGGGTGAACCTTATGGAAGCACCTATAATTCATCATGGAGAAATCATCCAAATTTCTCATGGAAGGATCAATAAAATCCTCAACATGGATTTAATAATGGTGGAAGAAACAGGCTCAGCAATAACAAGCCTTTTCCATCATCTTCTCAGCAACAGACAGAGAATTCTGAGCAGAGCACCTCTAGCTTAGCAAATATAGTCTCTGATCTGTCTAAGGCCACTTTAAGTTTCATGAGTGAAACAAGGTCCTCCATCAGAAATCTGGAGGCACAAGTGGGCTAGCTGAGTAAGAAAGTCATTGAAACTCCTCCCTGTACTCTCCCAAGCAATACTGAAGAGAATCCAAAAGGAGAGTGCAAGGCCATTGACATAGTCAACATGGCCGAAAGCACAAGGGAGGAGAAGGACAAAAATCCTAGTGAGGAAGACCTCCTAGGACGTCCCTCAAGCAAGAAAGAGTTCCCTATTGAGGACCTAAAGGAATCTGAGGCTCATATAAAGGCCATAGAGATTCCACTAAATCTCTTTCTGCCATTCATGAGCTCTGAAGACTATTCTTCCTCTGAAGAGGATGAAGATGTAAATGGAGAGCAAGTTGCTCAATATTTAGGAGCTATCATGAAGCTGAATGCCAAGTTGTTTGGAAATGAGACTTGGGAAGGTGAACCTCCCTTGCTCATTAGTGAACTAGATACATGGATTCAGAAAACTTTACCTCAAAAGAAACAAGATCCTGGCAAATTCTTAATACCCTGTACCATAGGCACCATGACCTTTAACAAGGCTCTGTGTGACCTGGGGTTAGGCATAAATCTTATGCCACTCTCTGTAATGGAGAAACTAGGAATCATTGAGGTACAGCCTGCCTTATTCTCATTACAATTGGCAGACAAGTCAGTAAGACAAGCTTATGGATTAGTAGAGGATGTGTTAGTAAAGGTTGAAGGACTTTACATCCCTGCTGATTTCATAATCTTAGACACTAGGAAGGAGGAGGATGAATGCATCATCCTGGGAAGACCTTTCCTAGCCACAGCAGGAGCTGTGATAGATGTTAACAGAGGAGAATTAGTCCTTCAATTGAATGGGGACTACCTTGTGTTTAAGACCCAAGGGTGTTCTTCTGTAAACATAGAGAGGAAGCATGAAAAGCTTCTCTCAATACAGAGTCAGACAAAGCCCCCATAATCAAACTCTAAGTTTGGTGTTGGGAGGCCACAACCAAACTCTAAGTTTGGTGTTGAGAAGACCCTACATTCAGACTCTAAGTTTGGTGTTGGGAGGACTTCATCGTGGTCTGAACTTCTCTAAGGCTCCATGAGAGCCCACTGTCAAGCTAGTGACATTAAAAGAGCGCTTGTTGGGAGGCAACCCAAATTTTTATTTATCTCATTTTATTTTTATTTTATTGTTATTTTGTGTTTTATTAGGTTCATGATCATGAGGAGTCACAAAAAAATTATAAAAATTAAAAACAGAATCAAAAACAGCAGAAGAAAAAATCACACCCTGGAGAAAGGACTTACTGGCGTTTAAACGCCAGTAAAGAGCATCTGGCTGGCGTTCAACGCCAGAACAGAGCATGGATCTGGCGCTGAATGCCAGAAACAAGCACCATCCTGGCGTTCAAACGCCAGGAATGCACTCTGAGGAAAGCTGGCACTGAACGCCAGTAACAAGCATGGAACTAGCGTTCAACACCAGAAACATGCTACACATGGGCGTTGAACACCCAGAACATGCATCATTTTGGCGTTTAAATGCCAGAATAGTATGCAAAGGCATTTTACATGCCTAATTGGTGCAGGGATGTATATCCTTGACACCTCAGGATATGTGGACCCTACAGGATCATCTCAGGATCTGTGGACCCCATAGGATCCCTACCTAACATATTCCCACCTTATCTCCTAATAATCCTATAACACACTTCCCCAAAACCCTTCACCAATCACCTCAATCTCTCTTCCCAATTACCCCCTTCACCACTCACATCCATCCACTCTTCCCCATAAACCCCACCTACCTTCAAAATTCAAAAATCTTTCCCACCCAAACCCACCCTAAAATGGCCGAACTTACCCTCCCCCTCCCTATATAAACCCTTCCATTCTACTTCTTTTTCACACAACACAACCCCCTCCTCTACACCTTGGCCGAACATACCTCTCCCCTTCTCCTCCATATTTTCTTCTTCTTCTTCTTCTTCTCTTCTTTCTTCTCTTGCTCAAGGGCGAGCAACTTTCTATGTTTGGTGTGGTAAAAGCATAAGCTTTTTGTTTTTCCATTACCATTAATGGCACCTAAGGCCGGAGAATCCTCTAGAAAAGGGAAAGGAAAGACAAAAGCTTCCACATCCGAGTCATGGGAGATGGAAAGATTCATCTCCAAAGCCCATCAAGACCACTTCTATGATGTTGTGGCAAATAAGAAGGTGATTCCTGAGGTCCCTTTCAAGCTCAAGAAAAATGAGTATCCAGAGATCTGACATGAGATCCGAAGAAGAGGTTGGGAAGTCCTAACCAATCCCATGCAACAAGTCAGAATTTTAATGGTTCAAGAGTTCTATGCCAATGCATGGATCACTAGGAACCATGATCAAAGTATGAACCCGAATCCAAAGAACTATCTTAAATTGGTTTGGGGGAAATACTTAGATTTTAGTCCAGAAAATGTGAGGTTGGCATTCAACTTGCCCATGATGCAAGGAGATGAACGCCCCTACACTAGAAGGGTCAACTTTGATCAAAGGTTGGACCAAGTCCTTATGGACATATGTGTGGAAGGAGCTCAATGGAAAAGAGACTCCAAAGGCAAGCCAGTTCATCTGAGAAGACTGGACCACAAGCCTGTAGCTAGAGGATGGTTGGAGTTCATCCAACGCTCCATCATCCCTACTAGCAACCGATCCGAAGTTACTGTGGATCTGGCCATCATGATTCATAGCATCATGATTGGAGAGGAAGTAGAAGTTCATGAAGTCATCCCTTTTGAACTCTACAAAATAGCCGAAAAGTCCTCCACCACGGTAAGGCTAGCTTTTCCTCATCTTATTTGCCATCTATGTTACTCAGCTGGAGTTATCATAGAAGGAAACATCCTCATTGAAGAGGATAAGCCCATCACCAAGAAAAGGATGGAGCAAACAAGAGAGAACCTCCACGGATCTCAAGAGATGCATGAGGAAGCTCATCATCAAGAAATCCCTGAGATGCCTCAAGGGATGCACTTTCCTCCCAACAACTATTGGGAACAACTCAACACTTCCTTGGAAGATTTGAGTTACAATGTGGAACAATTAAGGGTGGAACATCAAGAGCACTCCATCATTCTCCATGAAATAAGAGAAGATCAAAGAGCAATGAGGGAGGAGCAACAAAGGAAAGGAAGGGACATAGAAGAGCTTAAGGACATTATTGGTCCTTCAAGAAGAAGACGCCACTAAGGTGGACTCATTCCTTGTTCTTATTTTTTCTGCTATTCGGTTTTTATATTATATGTTCATCTATGTTTTGTGTTTCTACTTCATGATCATTAGTGTTTACTAACTATGTCTTAAAGCTATGAATAAATTCCATTAATCCTTCACCTCTCTTAAATGAAAAATGTTTTAATTCAAAAGAACAAGAAGTACATAAATTTCGAAAATTGTCCTTGAATTTAATTTAATTATATTGATGTGGTGACAATACTTTTTGTTTTCTGAATGAATGCTTGAACAGTGCATATTTTTGATCTTGTTGTTTATGAATGTTAAAATTGTTGGCTCTTGAAAGAATGATGAAAAAGAGAAATGTTATTGATGATCTGAAAAATCATAAAATTGATTCTTGAAGCAAGAAAAAGTAGTGAAAAAGCAAAAGCTCGAAAAAAAATTGGCAAAAAAAATTAGAAAGAAAAAGAAAGCAAGCAGAAAAAGCCAATAGCCCTTAAAACCAAAAGGCAAGGGTAAGAAGGATCCAAGGCTTTGAGCATCAATGGATAGGAGGGCCCAAGAAAATAAAATCCAGGCCTAAGCGGCTAAATCAAGCTGTCCCTAACCATGTACTTGTGTCATGAAGGCCCAAGTGAAAAGCTTGAGGCTGAGTGGTTAAAGTCGTGATCCAAAGCAAAAAGAGTGTGCTTAAGAGCTCTGGACACCTCTAACTGTGGACTCTAGCAAAGCTGAGTTACAATCTGAAAAGGTTCACCCAATTATGTGTCTGTGGCATTTATGTATCCGGTGGTAATACTAGAAAACAAAGTGCTTAGGGCCACGGCCAAGACTCATAAAAGTAGCTGTGTTCAAGAATCAACATAAATTAACTAGGAGAAGCAATAACACTATCCGAAATTCTGAGTTCCTAGAGATGCCAATCATTCTAAACTTCAAAGAAAAAAGTGAGATGCCAAAACTGTTCAGAAGCAAAAAGCTACAAGTCCCGCTCATCTAATTAGAATTAATATTCATTGATATTTTGGAATTTATAGTATATTCTCTTCTTTTTATCCTATTTGATTTTCAGTTTCTTGGGGACAAGCAACAATTTAAGTTTAGTGTTGTGATGAGCGGATAATTTATACGCTTTTTGGCATTGTTTTTAGGTAGTTTTTAGTATGATCTAGTTACTTTTATGGATGTTTTCATTAGTTTTTATGCTAAATTCACATTTCTGGACTTTACTATGAGTTTGTGTGTTTTTCTATGATTTCAGGTATTTTCTGGCTGAAATTGAGGGACCTGAGCAAAACTCTGATAAGGAGGCTGACAAAGGACTGCTGATGTTGTTGGAATCTGACCTCCCTACACTCGAAATAAATTTTCTGGAGCTATAAAACTCCAAATGGTGCGCTCTCAACGGCGTTGGAACGTAGACATCCAGAGCTTTCCAGCAATATATAATAGTTCATACTTTGTTCGAGATTTGACGACGTAAACTGGCGCTCAACGCCAGTTCCATGTTGCTGTCTGGAGTCAAACGCCAGAAACACGTCACGAACCAGAGTTGAACGCCCAAAACACGTTACAACTTGGCATTCAACTTCAAAAGAAGTTTCAGCTCGTGGATAGATCAATCTCAGCCCAAACATACACCAAGTGGGCCCTGGAAGTGGATTTATGCATCAATTACTTACTCCTGTAAACCCTAATAGCTAGTCTAGTATAAAATAGGACAGTTTACTATTGTATTAGACATCTTGGTTCATATATGATTTTTACACATTGGTTTTCGTTTTGGGGGCTGTCCATTCGGCCATGCCTGAACCTTGATCACTTATGTATTTTCAACGGTGGAGTTTCTACACAGCATAGATTAAGGGTGTGGAGCTCTGCTGTACCTCAAGTTTTAATGCAATTACTACTATTTTCCATCCAATTCGATTCATTCCTGTTCTAAGATATTCGTTGCACTTCAACTTGATGAATGTGATGATCCGTGACACTCATCATCATTCTCACCTATGAACGCGCGTGACTGACAACCACTTCCGTTCTACCTTAGGCCGGGCGCATATCTCTTGGATTCCTTAATCAGAATCTTCGTGGTATAAGCTAGAATTGATGGCGACATTCATGGGAATCCGGAAAGTCTAACCTTGTCTGTGGTATTCCGAGTAGGATTCCGGGATTGAATGACTGTGATGAGCTTCAAACTCCTGAAGGCTGGGCGTTAGTGACAGATGCAAAAGAATCAAGGGATTCTATTCCAACCTGATTGAGAACCGACAGATGATTAGCCGTGCTGTGACAGAGCATTTGGACCTTTTTCACTGAGAGGATGGGATGTAGCCATTGACAACGGTGATGCCCTACATACAACTTTCTATAGAAAGAAGTGATGAAAAACTAGAAGGAAGAAGTAGGAAAGCAGAGATTCAGGAGGAGCACAGCATCTCCATACGCCTATCTGAAATTATCACCATGGAATTACATGAGTAACTTTATCTTTATTTTACGTTTATCATTTATTATTTATTTTAGAAAATCCATAATCAATTGGTTAAATCCGCCTGACTGGGATTTACAAGATGACCATAGCTTGCTTCATACCAACAATCTCTGTGGGATCGACCCTTACTCATGTAAGGTTTATTACTTGGACGACCCAGTACACTTGCTGGTTAGTTGAGTGGAGTTGTGGAAAGAAAGTGCTAAGTTAATAGACGCACATACCAAAGTGCCATTGTTGATGATCACAATTTCGCCCACCAGCTCCCAGTCCCCAAGAATGAACACATCATAATTGGCCTCCTCGGGGCCACCCCCACATAACGATTTGGAGTTACAAAATTCTTGTAACTTCTCCAAAGTTATGTTGGAGCCTGTGTCCCTTCCATCGGTAGTAACCCAAACGTAAAGATCTATAGGGGGCTCTTGCCATAGGACGCTGCACCCTACCTACAGTGGGGGAACCACTTAAGTTAAACTCGGGAGGTCAGAAAATTGGAGGAAATGAAAAGATAAAACTAAATTTTGCTACATTACTACAATACATTATTTTCACTAGTTCAAGGCCTGAATCCAGGAAAAAGCCTAAATCCAAGAAACAGACACCTAATGGTACCCCCCATAAGAACTATCTAACAAAGGCAAGGCTAATCTATTTAAATGCAAACTAAACAAGAGACACCATACAATGATCAACAAGGAAAGCAGGAATAGCAGGTATAAAAAATAATGATAAATACTTACCACAAGAAGATGCAGAGAGAAATTGTAGAGGAGGATGCAAATGCAGACGAGTGCAGCGAATTCACAGCAAACCAAGAGCAGAATGAAAGTGGGATAGTAACAACAATAAGAGAGAAAGAGTGCAGAATGATAAGAAGAAATGAGAAGTGGGAAGTTTTGAAGATAAAAAGGAAGGAATGCAGAATGGTAACCGTCAGGAGGGAGCGTGAAAAGATAGGGGTATAATGGACTTTTTTTACTTTTAAATCAGTCATAAAGAGCATTAAATACTCTCGACACAAAAATTAAAGTGACACCCCAAGCAATGGATGGGAGCAACTCATGCGCATTGGAGGCACGGACTCCATCAATAGACTCTAGAGCTCAGGAGGACTCGATTGAAATGGGCACAAGTAACTCGAGCGCACCAACCACAAGCTTTTGGCTTCACAGTCGGCACGTTGGGGGCATTGTTCTGACCCGGCCCATTAACAACCCAGGGTCCAGTTACAAGTCACCGACCTACTAAGTCGACCGACCTAAACTAAGAGGCGACTTGCACGTCACCTCACATTCTGCAGAGGAAACCTGAACAGTTAGCAGAAGCTTCTAGGCAAGTGGACCTATTTGCAGAGGGCCCACCCGAGTATATAGTATAAATGGAAAAGGACCTACCCCTCCCTATAGGTACGTCACCTTTCTTACCCTAATAGGCCGCCTCAGTACGGACACTAACTTAAGCATCAGAGTGTCTTTGCAGGTGACCCCACCTGCTGACCCACGAAAAACTCGAATGAACGCCTCACCCTGAATCCCACGCTCAGGTTCAGATCCCCTTTGTACCCTGTTGCTCCATCACCAGCCTCACCCGATTCATCAAGCACCCGAGTAACAGAAAACTAATACTTTATATACAGTCAATAAGTATGGTAATAAATTCAAACTCTTTTACCATCATAACTAGTGAACTAAAGTACTAAAAGTAATCTTGACATACTACTCAACTTCATCTATCTCACCAAGTGTTATGCTTTTCCAACGTAATGTTTTCTTGATTCATATTGGGAAAATCTAGACGTGATAGATAATGCAACTCAAGGTTGTGTCTTGCACCAAATTTCATCTCATAGAATATACTACAAAAAAAATTTATAAATCTGGATGTAAATTATTTGGTCAAATATTAACCCCAAATAATAATATTTATTGATCATATAATATTGCTGAGATGGAAATTCTAATGATGGTTGTTGAGTTTAAAAAACAATAATTTATTGATGATAACAAATATATATTTTTTATTGGAATAAAAAATACTGTTTGATACATGTTTAATGGTGTAGACTCATTACTTTTATTTCAGAAGCTCAAATGAATCACAAGACCAACAACTTAGCAAACTATGGAGGAAATGTTATTGGTGCTATTGCCAAAAGCTTTACCCAAAAATGGTAAAACAAACCAAAGAAAACTTGGTTCAACTTTTGATAGATACTAAATGGTTCAATAATTTAATTTTGGAGGAAAAAAATAAATTAATCCAAATATCAAGGTTGGCACATAAAAAATAGTGTTGCTGAAAATCTATTCCTATACAAGTCAAATGACTTGTTGAGGCTACATTCTGCATCTATAATTCGGAAAAATAAAAAGAAAATGGGGGCACCTTTTCTGGTGCAAATCAAATGTTAGAAATAAAATTTGGAGCCAAAGTTTGTATCAATGGTATAGATTATTATTGTCCATCTTCTCAGCACTTTTGTGCCACTCTATCCTGATTTTCTGCTCTGATTTTTTAGGAGAAGAAGAAGAACTCAATTGGTCAATACTCAAGAGTTGATTCTACCCACTAACTCAAGTTTTGGAGGTATTACCCCATACATAAGGGAGTAATCATCCAAAAGAGAGTGTAGCAAAAATCTAAATTTTTATAACATCTCTATCACTTAAAGCTTGAAGTTTTGTAAGCAATGCATCTACACTAAAGGGGGCATTCCGCCAACATGAAAGACAACTAGAGAGAAACTTAAATCTGGTTTTTCACATAGTATTCAAACTATTGTAATTCTTCTCCTTCATGAGATTACATTGTATATTTTTCTTTGATTTCTCATGGTAAAAGGTAATGTGCGAGGTATTTGAAAAAGTTAATTAAGAAAAAAGACCATAAAAGTTAACTTGGAGAGAAAAACCATTATTATGTCAAAACTCTTTTGATATATTTCTGTTTTGTAATCATGATCCTGAGAAATTTTTCTTGCTAAGTTGGGTGAGTACTTAGTATTGAGAGTCTAAAGAGTGAACCTAGTCGAAACAAGATTGGTTAGAAGCTTGGGTTGTCTTGGATAGAACTAGGAAGAATTTTAGGGAATCGGTATTTGTAATCTTTAAAAAGATAGTAAAAATTTTACCATAGTTGTGATGAAAACTGGATGTAGGTCATATTACACAAGGTAGTTGAACCAGGATACATGGCCATGTTCTCTTCTCTTCTCTGTTCTATTTTCATTTCATTCGTTATGAGACAAAAATAAAATATCTTCTGTATAATTGTTATCACAAACACAGCAATAACAAAGTTGCAGAATCAGATTTAGTGTTTAAATTTAAAAACAAAAAATAAAAAGCGACCCTAGATTCAAATTTCTCCTTCTCTAGACCATTGAGAACTTTTAATTGTTATAGGAGATCTGCATAGTATATGCATGATACAATATTTAGAAGCATAGAAAAAATCTTATCAACATCAGTACCCTCAAGTTAGATTCTGCTTTTTAGAGGATTATGATGTTCATATGTGTGGAGAGTAGCAATTTTATTTTAAATTTGTGTTAATTTTAGTTTAATAGAGAATTCACAAGCAACAATGAAAAAATAGATTAGGGACATAATTTCCTTCTGTGGAGTAATCATACAATGCAACTGAGATAGATAGATAGAAACACAAATCACAGCACAGTTCAAGACTTCACTTTCCAAGTAACGAGTTTAACGACACATCATGTCCACATTGCACAATAATGGCTACTATACTACTAGTGGCACTATCTAACTTTATTAGCAACTGAGATAGATAGATAGATATATTGTTCCAACTCCTAACCAAGCACATATTTGTTAATATCTTAATTAGTCTGTTTCATTCTTTTTATGTACCTAACTATTTATGTAGAGTAGTTTACAATAATTGTTGCTATGCAAAGCTAATAAAAGCTATTAGTAGTTGAAATAAATTTTTTATGCAATCATATCATCTATATAATGATTAAAGTTCAACCTCAAATATACCTAATTCGAAGCATGTTTCTCTAGTGTTAATTTGGAAAAAATTTTGTTTTCTGTTAATTTGGTTTCAGTTACATTCATTTTTCTTTTTTATTATGTTTGATTTCTTTTTTTGAATCTGAAAAAACATATTTTTACATGCTTAATTTGGTTTCAAAAGACTGCTCAATCTCCCTCATCTCCCTTTTATTTGTTGCTCTGCTGCCTCTTCTCTGTTTAAGGGGCTTCATCTTTTCTGGTTCGTTTTTCTTTATAACTATAACAAATATTAATCTATTTTCTTGTGTATAATATAACTTGATCTGTTACTTTTTATGTTATATAACTATTGAGGTTTTAAATTTTGCATTTATTACTTTTGATGTCAATGAAAGATTGAGTTCACTTCTTCCTCTATAATATATATTTTTTCTAGTTAGTCTAAGTTAAATTTTCTCTATATTTCAGTTATTCAAATTGTTTCTTATATGTAGCTTCAAACTCAAATTCAACTTTGATTCATCTTCGTTTTGTCTTGAAGTTCTAGTTATTACTATTTTCAATTTTGATTCTAGTTATTTCAGTCATCTCACAATGTGCATTATTAAATTCTCTTCAGCTTTTTGAACTTACAAAACAGTTCATGTGGATGCCATCTTCTTTAATTTATCTTGCCGCTTCCACTTGTTCCTTATAATGTCGCTCTTTTTCCGTCTAGAAAATACACTAGAATAATCCACGTACTTTAATTTATGAATTTTAACTTGTACATATTATTTATCAGCCCGAATAAATTCCATAATACCACTATATATCTGTAAGCTTACTGTTATTATCAACCAAATCAGTGTTAAGAAACAAAGATAAATCCTGTGTAGCTTGTAATGATAAACCAACTTAAATATAAATAAGATGATAGCCTTGCCAATTTTTCTCTCTTTCATATTTTGATTTCGGATTCACAGATTATTTTTTTTCAGAAATTTTGATATTACATGTACAATTTTTTAATAAATAAATAACTCTTTTAATATCTTTTATATGCTACATATTATCTTCTAAAGAATTCTTTATAAACAATTATCGAATATTACCTTTCAGTTTTATTTAAAAAAGAGTTAAACACATGATTTATGATAAAGAAAAATTATTTTTTTTTGATAGCCTGACTTTAATCATTTATTTCTCTTCCATTTCATTTCAAATAATAAGATTATATATCATAGTAGATATTTTTCTGTTTAATTCAATTCTTTGTTAAATTCTTTTTGATAGTCTGAATTTATTAATTAATATTTGTTTGTATTACTTCATTAACTTAGATGTCGATAAAAGCTAGATTTTAAAGTCATGAGGTAGTGCAAAATGTAGAAACGATTTGAACAGATTCTTAGACATCGCATTTGCTAATGCATCATATGATAGAATGATACATTATTGTCCGTGTCCTTAGTATGGATTTCATACTTAGGTGCATTTGAACATATGTGTACGATCATTTATTGATAAGACATTTTTTCTTAGTTATACATTTTTGTTGCATCATGGAGAGAGATGCAAAGTAGAGAGCTCTAGTAGTAGACAAGAAGCTAAATCTGCCATAAACTTCAACTTCCTACAAGGCATTCAAAATGATTCACTTGCTTAACTTCTCAAAAAAGAGTATTTGGATAAAGTGCGTGGTGTGAGTTTTAGATTGAATCCTAGTAAACTCTTTGATAAAAATTTACAACAACCAGGCAACAGAGCTCAAATAATAGAAGAGACTCAATGGGTGCTGTTTTAATTACAGACAGACGTAGTAATAAAAAAATTGAAAAAGAAGACAGTGAAAGATGAAATAGTAGTAGAGAAGATCAAGAAGCAGATAATGAAGAATATTTTGAGATGTCTAATTCAACAACAAGAAAGCGTGTTGCCACTAGACATTGTTGTTAGATTGAATTCTTTTAAGGGACAAAACAAAAAATAAATATTAAAATTAAATGTTATTTATTTAAAGTATCTATTTTTCTTTTTAATTACTTGACTTCTTGCTATTAATTTAGATTATTAAAGAAAAATAATAAAATTTTTAATATTAAAAATACATCCCAAAAAGTAACCAAAAAGTACCTAGAATATTTAAAAAATATAGTGACAGTTAGAGACGTAAACTACAAAATGCAACATTTTTGCGTCAATTTTAAATGAATACTAAAAAAATTAGAAAATTCTGCTATTCCAAATAGCGACAGTTTAAAACTAACGCCAAAAAATAAAAATTTTACAATTTCAGATAGCGATGATTTAAAATCATTATCACTGAATTCATCATTATACTTTCTTTTTATCTTTTCACCCTTAAAAAAAATATTATTAAAATGGTAAAAAATTAATAATGTCAGTCGTTAAATAATGGGATAAGTACTTTTTTCGTCCTTAATGTTTCAGGTCAAAATCAAAATTGTCCCCGACCTTTTTTTTATTAAAATCATCTCCAACATTATAAAATGTTATAAAATCGTCCTTTTCTACTTCAATTATATTTTTTTGACGAAATTACCCTTCATTATTAATAAAAATAATATTTAAAAAAAAGGAG
>NC_029775.3:105952329-105976760 GCF_000817695.3 Arachis duranensis
CTCGATCTCTCCCCCCACCCCTCCCCCAATCCCCTTCCTTCTACTCTTTACTATCACCCTCTTCTTCTCACCTTCGCTGCAGCAATTACCATTGCCGGAGGACACCCACCTCTCCTTCCCTTCCTCTTCTCACTCTTCCCCAATTCCCTTCCAACTTCTCACTCTTTCTCATTTTACCAGGCAGACAAAACATAGCAAAAGGTAGAAGCAAGAAATTAAATTAACAGCAACATAGTCATCACCTCTTCTCCTCCGCACCTCCTCACTCTCCCTTTCCTCACCACCATCACCACTGCCACCATAGCCATTCATTACACACAACACTTTTTTTCCACCAACAACAATAGTCCCAAATAAATTAACAGCAACATTCACAAAATAAATCAACAAAAATTCAAATTAAACAATAATTCAATAATCATCAACTACAATTTCAGTTTTCAGATTCAAAAATAACAAAACAACAGAAATTAAAAAATGAAAAATCACAAGCAGAAGCAAAAGTTCAAGTAGAAGCAGAAGAAGAAGAAGCAGAAAAAGAAGCAGAGGCAGTCACAGAAGAAGAAGCAGCACCGGCGGGTCCCCCTCCCGATGACGACGCGACGGCGTGGTCTCCGATGACGACGCGACGGCGGTGGCGAACCCTAGAAAAGAATAAGTAGGACAGAGTGAGGGAGTGGGGTGAGGGGTTTGTTTTAATTTTTAATTATTTTTATTATTTAATAAGGGTAATTTGGTAAAAAAAATAAAATCAAAGTAGAAAATGACGATTTTACAATGTTTTTAAACGTTGAAGATGATTTTAATAACAAAAAAATGTCAGGGACGATTTTGATTTTGACCTCAAACCTTAGGGACGAAAAAAGTACTTATCCCTTAAATAATTAACGATAGATATAAAATTAAAATTTATTTTAAATATTAAAATAAAATTTAATTAAATTAAATATTAAAGATAAAAAAATTTATTTGATCTTTAATTTTAGTATTGTACGTAGCAAAGTAATAATCTTTCAAAAATAAAGACGAAATGTAATATATATTATAATACCTACATCAAAATTAAATAAAAAAACTTTATTTTTTAAAAATATTTACTTTAACTCTTGAGATTCAATTTTTTTTAGCGTCACAAGCAAGTTTGCCGCTCCCTTCGGCAAACCTTTGTCATTTTAACAAGGTTCACCGCATCTTTCGGCAAACTTCATTCAAGTAAGTTCATCAATAAAATCCCACCAAGACTGGTTAGGAACAAAAATCATTACTAGTAGCTTATCATTCTCCTTGATTTTGATCTTTTAATACTCTAAACAATATTTGAAATTCCATTGTTATCCATTCATTATAATGGTGAAATAGTGTATAATGAAGTCCAATCTATCATGTTTAGCTCTGCTCAACCAGTATTTGCATATATGGCACCTGAAGTCGAAAGTCTAATAGTGTTGAAGAATTTGATATTGTATGGCATTGGCCAACAACACACAAAAAGAGTAAAAAAAATCTACTACATATATCCGTCCGAAGTAGATAACATTTTGTTTTATAAAAGGTATATCATAGATTAAAATTGTTGTTATTATTTATTCTAGATCATGGTTTTGATAACATTTTATATTTTTGTGAATTAGGTATTGGTTATGTGATGACGATGACATACGTCTTATCAAGGCTTGGCACAACCGATAGACAAATGTCTATCTGTTGGAATTATTTATTTTTCTAGTCGACTTGGGTGGAGGATTATCTGCGGATACTGCTGATGATACCCTTTTAAGTTGGTCAGTTAGAAGAAATATTATAAGAACGATAGTTAACCTAAATATGCCACCTGAAGGTAGTCAAGAGAGGTCAAATATTGAAGATTCTAATGATGGTATGATGCAAGTTGATGTTGAAAGTCATGAGGGTTCTACCATTAGAGACCCGATGAAAGATCTCTATCAAGTTAACCTTGATGACGGTGAAGTTGCTGAAGCTGAACCAATGAAAATTCCGGATGAGAAGGAGGAGGAAGAGATGAACTACAATAATGACACACAAATTGTATTGACACAACCTGCCATTTCTCAACCATATGATCATCCATATCACTTTTCTACATTAAATCTCGAGGCAATGACTTCAGATTGTTTATTTAGTCAAGGAGGCCCTGAAGATGATCCCACCAATGAGTTTGAGATTGGACAATAGTATGAAAACAAGGAAGAAGTTATTATAGCCGTTAAGACGTATAGCATTAGGAGGGTTATGGAGTATAAGAATTTGGAGAGTGACCAGTTAATGTATGTTGTACAGTGTACCCAGTTTGAGTCTGGTTGTCAATGGAACATACACATAATTTATTCCCAAAATTAGAAAAATGGGAGGTGAGGAGATACAATTGTATTCATACCTGCATGCAAACATCAATGGGCCAAGACCATGGAAGGTTGAACTCGAAGGTGATTGCTCAGCACATATTCACAATGGTCAAAGTAGATCTAACCATTAGCATAAGGGTTTTGCAAGGAGGTATGGAGAATCACTTTGGTTACAAGGCGTCCGATAGAAAGGTTTGGCTTGTAAAGCAGAGATTTATTGCTAGGATATATGGATATTGGAGGAATCAAACAATGAGCTCTTTTCATTGGTTATTCGCAATGCAGATGTACTTGTAAGACCCAAGACTTTTGAAAAGTCTTATTATGATCAAGTCTCAAATCATATAGTTATTTACAATCTTAATTTCAAAAATTATTTTATTAAAGATAATTAAAGCAAGTTTTGATTAGTTGAATTTGAAATAAATTAAGATTTATTATCCAATTTTATAATTATTGGATTATTTTCTATATTTAAATTATAAATTGGTAGTTATGAAATAATAAGAATTTTATATGAATTGGACTAAATAATTAATATTTTAAAATATTAATACTGCTGTTTTGGAAAATAAAGAAATTAATTATATTATTTCTAATTTCTGGATTTGAATATTTTATTGAAATTTATTTGTAAAATTGATGAACAAATAGTATTTTTATACATTATTATTATTGGATCAAAATTTATTTCTAATTACTATACTATCCCTATTTTTATTTGAAATTACAAAACTACCCCTAACCCTAAACCTAACCGAACACCCACACATACACACACCAAACCCTAGCCACCCTCAAACCCATGCAGCAGCAGCTGCTGCCATCAGAAAGAAACGAAGAAAGAAAGAGTTAGGAGGAAAAAGGGATCAGAGAAAAGAAGAGGGAATCCGAGAGAGAAGGAGAGCGTCAGAGGAAGGAGGGCCTCGCACCCTCTTCGCGAATCGCCACTGCCTCGCACCGTCATCCTCGCCGTGAATCCTGTCACCCCTGTTGTAGCTGTTCGCGCCGTCGTCCTTGCCGCGAAGCCAGCGCCGCCGTTGCCATCGTTGCACGAGAAAAGGAAGAGGCTCACAGGGGAGGACCTGATGCAAAGAGAGGACGGCACATGAGGGGGAGACAGAGGTTGCGATGGAGTTGTCCCGCTGCCTACGCCGCGCCCTACTACCGTTGTCGAGCTCCCATAGCCGCCACGTTTCACCGTGGTTGAGGGTGTCTCCACTACCGAACCTTGGCTGGTGATACTGCCACTACACGCGAGAGGAAGAGGAACGATGAGATAGAACGCGACTGAAGGAGAGAAAGGGGTTCAGTATGCCGCTGCTACTTGCGTTTTGAGCCACTGCACCGCCTTTACCGCCGGAGAATGCCGCTGCGTCGCTGGAAAACCACTGTTGGTAAGGGTCTTGTTATTATCCTTGATCCTTTTTGAATTCTAGAAATACTGTAGCCACTGAATATTGCTGCAGCCACCGCCTGGGTCGCGTAGAGGGAGGGAGAGCCACTGGGTGTCGCCGCACCTTGCTTCCGCTGCCCCTGCCGCCAGAAACAGCCGCCGAGTCCTCTATTTTGGTAAGCATTTCTGAGTCGAAAGATCTTTTGTCGCTGTTCTGTAAACTTATGCTGAGGCGTTGCGGTGTTGTCCATCATAGGATTGTGTATTCGTGCTTGCATTCTGTGCTCAAAGTTTGCTGCTTCCTCATTTTATCATTTCAGTAGGTATTTATGTTTTGAAAATCCCCGCGTTAGTGTTCTGTATGTGTATTAAAGCCTTTACAATATTAATATTCTTAGGATTTAGTAACCGAGGTCGCTTGTTGTGATTAAGAGCTGTTTATGCTGCTGCGAAAGTGTGTGGGGCTGTGTTGTGAAGTTGCCGGTGATTTTGGGTTGAGAGAGAAGGTTCCTGTGACGCGTTTGGGTTATGGTTTCGACGAGTTGAGGTAGGGGCCTTTTCAGAAAAAGCATATTTTATATACTGGAATTATTATATATGGATATTATGTGGTAAGATTGTAGCCTTGAGTGATTGTATACGTCTTACGTGATGTTGGTTGTCTTGGATGAATATGAATGCTTGTGTGACTGGATTATTATTCGGTTTTGTAAAGTAGACTGTTATTGAAGTGCTTCTTTAAAATTGTTTCTTAAAAGTTGTTGAAATCAAGTTTAATCTGTTGTAAATGAATGGAGTCCGAATTTGTTTTCTTGAAAGATGGGAATTATATGAATTTTTGGAATCGGTCTTATTTGAAATTGATTTTGTTTTGAACCCGTGGAAGGGGTTGCAGATTGGTTTGGATGGGACCCGGAAAGGGGGCAGAGTCCAAGTTTTAGGGGAGGTGTTGCCGAAATTCCGATAGAATCCAGTACTTTATTGAGATGTTATTTGGAAAATTATGAGTTAAAGACTTCTACTATTTTATTTGGATTATTTAAGAAAGGGATGACTTATGCTTTTGAAATGAATTATTAAAAAGGAAATTATGATTTAGTCTTACTTCTTAAGAAAAATATTGTATCTCTTTTGGGAGTAAGTTATTTAGATGAAACTTATGTCTTAAGGATGTTTTAAATGTGAAAAAGGGTTTATGTTCTTCTTTAGTTTGATTAAAGGATTTTACTTGGAGAAGTTTCAATGACTTCGAAAAGACTTGAAAGTTTATTGATAAGTTTAATTTTAGAAAGTTTTAGGAAAAAGTTTTAAGTACTCCTTGAATTATGAATTTTTGCAAGACTAAAACAATTTTTGAGCAGTTTGAAACACTTCAAATTTAATCATGGAATTGAAGCTGGTTTTGTTTAAGTAAAGGAAATGGTTTTGAAAGGAGTAATTGATTACATGACTCAGTTTGGCTTAGCTTCTATTTTTATTACTCAAATCAGGAAGCCAAGGTTTTAAAGATTTCGAATGAATTTGAGGAAATGAGTTATGTTATTCTCTCCTAAAGACTTGAGACTCTACCGAGGAACTTTTGTTATAAAATTCTGTTGTTAAATGCATGATTTTGAATATTTCAAAAGAGATCTTTAATTTGCCATGTTTTGGAAGTTTTGAAAAGAGGATGCCGAGGGTGGCTTTGTTTTTAAAAGGGAAACCTACTTTGAGTAAAAGTGGCTCATGAGCCTGAAATGATTTGAAGAATGAGAACTTTAAAGCCAAGGCTGAAAAGAATTGATTTTTGATTTCAAAGTAAAGTGAATTGAGAAAAAGTGATTTATGGCTTGAATGATGATTTTATGAATTTGATGATGTTGGATGGTGGAAGTGCTATTATGTTATGAGCCAAAATGGCTGTATATGATAATGAATTATGACTGTTTGTGGAATATGTTATGAGCCGGAATGGCTGTATATGATAATGAATCATGGCTGGTTATGGAATATGTTATGAGCCGAATGGATGAGCATGAATATGAATGGTTATTGAATTGATAAAGAAATTGTTGCACTTCTAATTATCTGAGATCCAAGTTTCCTTGGATAGAAGCAGTGGCTAGCCACCACGTGCTCCAGGTTGAGACTCGATACTCTGCTGACCCTATGTTGTAAGTGTGGTCGGACACTGTGAAAGTTCTGAATGAGCTCGCCGCCGTGAATATACACCAGCGAGGGTGTTGGATGTGAATTATGATTATGATTGTGAATAACTCGAGTTGGAGATGCACGATAGAGGGACAGTCCAATGATTAGCTACCAGGACTTGTCGGATTGGCTTTATAACTGACATATGATATCATCAGCCACTAGAACATGCATTCATTATATGCATCTATGTGACATTGTTTGGGTGTGCATATTGTACTTGATTTGATTTTGTGATTACTTGTGATTAACTGCTAATTGTTCTACATGCAGTAACTATTTGTTTGTGCTTGAACTTTCTTATTTGTGTTTGCGACTGAGACTCTGTTGGACTGTGGTGATTGGTTGTTGTTTGGGTTGTTGGGGCCTAGAGACGTGGTTGATCTTGAGGTGGGCCAAAGGCCATGTCTAGTTGATGTTTCTGGTTTTGAAAAGTACAAAAAACTAATTTGGTTCAGCATAGATAAACCTTTTGAAAGGCTTTTGAATTTTTAAGAAATGAATAGTTCCTCTTTCAGAAAAGATTTCAGAATTTTCTTTTATAGTAAACTGTTGTTCTTTTGAAAAGATGTATAAGACGGTTATTAATCACTGGAACGGTTTTACCTTCACGTATCCTAATATAGTAATTCTCAAAAACCCTTCTACTGAGAACCCTTTCGAGGATGATGTTCTCACCTCCCTACAAATTTCCCTTTTCAGGATATGGACGTAGAAGTCACAAAGAGTTTATCTAGTTGTTGTCGTGATGTTTTGTATTGTTTTAGTTATTATTTATTATTCCATCGCCTTTATCTTTTTACATTCTGTAAAAGGGATAGGAATTGTATTAGTTAATGCTTGTAGAATTATTTGATATATATACATATGTATGTACTCTTTGTGAGTTTTGTAAGTTGTATGGTATGTATGGATGTATGTTACCTAACAAAAGTATTTTGGAGTGGTATTATGGTTTAAAGTTTTAAACAGGCTCATATTTTAGTATTAAATAATATAAGAGTCATCGTAATATCCGAGCTATCAGAGTGGCGCAGCCAGAAGTGTGACTTTTTGATAGTTAGGGTGTTACATTATGGTATCAGAGCGGTCATTCCTGTAGAGCCTGAGGAATGGACCGACTATGCTTCAATTGCATACTCTGAGTGTTTGTCATATAATAGGTCTTGTTTGGATAACAAGAATTAGAGCTTTATGCACATGACGGTCTATTGATTAATGCCATTACTCTTGCGTTGCATAATTCCTGGTGTTAAGTTTGGCCGGCTTAATACTAGAAAATTATGTATATGAAAGAACTAATGGGTTATCATAGATGATATACGAGTTTTGGATAAAGCGAATCGCGGGTTTTGGGAACGTCAGAAACTATTTCTCGAGGTTATTCAGTATGTGTCTTGAAATTCTGATGGAGTCAACTTGTTCCTTCCTAGCCTATCTTGAAGTTCTTGTTGCTATTTTCTTTTGAAAAGCAGTTTGGATTTCCAACCTTATTTCTCTGTTCATATGCATCCTTGAGTAACTCTAATAGCATATGCATGTTTAATATCCTTGGTGTATCTGTCTTTCTCTGTTTAAACCCTTCTTCTGGATTAATGTATTTTTCTATATCATTTTGATCTTGTTTTGATGCCGCATGCCTTTTTAAGTTCTTATTCCAGGTCTCTTTTAAAGAAATTATGATTCATAATCTTCTCTTATTTGTCTATGTTTACAATCACTTTTCGAGTTTTTATAAAGTCGCTTTTGATTCAATATACACTCATCTATATAAAGCTTTGAAAATTTCTTATGCAATTTGAAAACTATTTATTTCTAATACCTCACCTGTACTTTTACTGGTTTACAGAACTACACTTACTTTAAATACAATTTGGCTTTCTAATAATTTTACTACAGTTCCAATGCATATCCTTATTTGATTATGTATTTAGGTATTTTTCAAAATTCTGGAAAGAAAAGATTTTTCGCTTTTATTCTGGTTGATTCTCGTTTGATAAACTTCACCCAATTTGATTTTGATTTGAGTTTGGTTTAGCATACTACATTGTTTATGCCATTGTTGTTCTCTTGAAAATGTTGGACTCATATCTTTCTTCTTATGAACGGACTCATTCTCTCTTAAGCTTTTCATCTCCATGAATGTCATAATTGATCTTGTTTTTAATTATTCTCACTACCGTTAATCTCAGCTCCCCTTCTCTTGTGAACCTCATCCTTATATAAGTCACTTTGATTTGTTTCAATTTCGTGTATCTTTTATCCTCTTATTGTTTTTGCCGGAGTTCTTAGTCAAAAATTCTTTCTCGAGAATTGCTATCGATGAGTTGATTCTCTTTTAATACGTCCTAATCTTTTTGAATGTTCTTGTGAGGTGGTGATTTCAAGTATACTCTTGGAGTTCTGTTTTGAATTTTTTTAGACGTTTTGATTCCTCTTTAAGGATATTGTAAGTCAAATTTTTTTGTTGCTTGATTGTAAATGAAACCATTCTTCAATTTTGACAAAGCTGTTTTAAATTCGGTATGTGCTATTTAAATGAAGTTTTGAGAAGCTTCCTTATTTAGTAGAAACTTGTCCATTTGTAACGCACTACTTATTTCCTGTACCAACTTATAAGCAAATTTTTACCTCAGATTTTCTTTTCTAAATAATGTTTAACTTCTTCTTTCATCCTTGCTATAATTTTTATATATACGCTTGTTTGAATATGAACTTTGAAAATTTTTGAACAAGCATTTGATTCTCTTCCGAGTTTTATGAATTACTTTTGGTTAAGTTGTACACCTAACTATCTTTATAAAATATTTGGGAAAATATTTTAGCTCTTAGCCAAACATGTGTGAATTTTATTTTTAAAACTCTACATAATCTACTTCAACATGAAATTGTATTAAAGCAAAGCCATGTTTATGCTTTTGTTACTCCCTTGAAGAATGTTTGTTGCTTAACTTTTCTTTTAGACTGCAAAGTAATTTTTCCGCAAATTTTCGATTCTTTTATGAACAATGTATTCAGAAGTATTTTAATCATGCTCTTGAGTTCTGTGAGCTTTGTCTTGGGTTTGAGATATTCTTTTCTGTAAACCTTATACTTCTTTGACTCAGCTTGAATTTGTTTAAACTAATGCGCTGATTTTCTTCTTATTGATCCTATTGAATTTCTTTGATCCAAGGGTTATCTTTGAAGTTGTCAATTGGTTTATTTCTAGCAAACTTTATTGCTTGAGCATCTTTGTTTACCTGGAATTGGATGCATTCTCTCAAATCTATGAGTATTATCCTTGACATTTGTCTCTCCTTTCTAAAATCTTGTATCCTTCTGAGTAGACTCGAGAATTATTTTGATGTCACGTGCGACCTGTAGACATAGTAATGCGATGCGTTAGTTCTTTAAAACGTGATATGTGTATATGGAAGGTGAAGCGGTAGGTGTACAACGTTATGAGCTGTGGGTGTTTTATTCCTTGCGAACGGGTTTGCGGGTGTTAGGCTTATGATCAGCTATGGGGATTGTAAAGTGTTTGATGGAGTTGGAAGGCTGAAGTTCTGAAGTGGGTAGGAGATCTATGAGAGGACGTTATAGCCGTTGTTTTAATACCAACCTGTTTTGGTAGCCTTTATGTCACATTAATTACCACTTTGTTTTGTGAACGCCTATCTTGATTTGCACCCTATTTTCTTACCTCAAGTTTTTATGAAGTCTTGAGATCATATGACCTTTTGTATCGAGCCTAGCTGGTATCTTCTACTTTACACCATACTTTATCCCTATATTTAAATCTTATGGTTATTCGGTATTTGAACATTTATACATATATGCTAAAATTTCTTACTTTTCTAAAAGTATTTAAAAGTACTAGGACTATGTATTGTCTTATGTATTACTTTAATTTTCGAGGACGAAAATTTTTATAAGGTGTGTAGAATGTAAGACCCAAGACTTTTGAAAAGTCTTATTATGATCAAGTCTCAAATCATATAGTTATTTACAATCTTAATTTTAGAAATTATTTTATTAAAGATAATTAAAGCAAGTTTTGATTAGTTGAATTTGAAATAAATTAAAATTTATTATCCAATTTTATAATTATTGGATTATTTTCTATATTTAAATTATAAAGTCGGTAGTTATGAAATAACAAGAATTTTATATGAATTGGACTAAATAATTAATATTTTAAAATATTAATACTGCTGTTTTGGAAAATAAAGAAATTAATTATATTATTTCTAATTTTTAGATTTGAACATTTTATTGAAATTCATTTGTAAAATTGATGAACAAATAGTATTTTTATACATTATTATTATTGGATTAAAATTTATTTCTAATTACTATACTATCCCTATTTTTATTTGAAATTACAAAAACTACCCCTAATCCTAACCCTAAACCTAACCCAACACACACATACACACACTAAACCCTAGCCACGCTCAAACCCACGCAGCAGCAGCAGCTGCCATCAGAAAAAAATGAAGAAAGAAAGGGTTAGGAGGAAAACGGGAACAGAGAAGAGAAGAGGGAATCCGAGAGAGAAGGAGAGCACCGGAGGAGGGAGGTCCTCGCGCCCTCCTCGTGAACCGTCGTTGCCCCTGTTGCAGCTGTTCTCGCCGTCGTATTTACCGCGAAGCCAATGCCACCGATGCCATCGTTGCACGAGAAAAGGAAGAGGCTCACAGTGGAGGACCTGACGCGAAGAGGGGACGGCGCATGAGGGGGAGACAGAGGTCGCAATGGAGTTGTCCCGCCGCCTACGCCGCGCCCTACTACCGTCGCCGAGCTCCCATAGCCACCGCGTTTCACCGCGGTTGAGGGTGTCTCCACCACCGAACCTTGGCCGATGATACTACCACTGCACACGAGAGGAAGACGAGCAATGAGACAGAATGCAACTGAAGGAGAGAAAGGGGTTCAGGCCGCCACTGCTACTTGCATTTTGAGCTGCTGCACCGCCTCTACCGCTGGAGAATGTCGCTGTGTTGCTGAAAAACCACTGTTGGTAAGGGTATTGTTATTATCCTTGGTCTTTTTTGAATTCTGGAAATACTGTAGTCACTGAATGTTGCTGCAGCCGCCGCCTGGGTCACGTGGAGGGAGGTAGAGCCACTGGGTGTCGCCGCACCTTGCTTCCGCCGCCTCTGTCGCCAGAAACAGCCACCGAGTCCACTGTTTTGGTAAGCATTTCTGAGTCAAAAGACCTTTTGTCCTATAAACTTATGCTGAGACATTGCGGTGTTGTCCGTCATAGGATTGTGTATTCGTGCTTGCATTTCATGCTCGAAGTTTGCCGCTGCCTCATTTTATCATTTCAGTAGGTATTTATGTTTCGAAAATCCTCGTGTTAGTGTTTTATACGAGTATTAAAGCCTTTACGATATTAATATTCTTAGGCTTTAGTAACCGAGGTTGCTTGTTGTGATTTAGAGCTGTTTATGCTGCTGCAAAAGTGTGTGGGGCTATGCTGTGAAGTTGTCAGTGATTTTGGGTTGTGAGAGAATGTTCCTGTGACGCGTTTGGGTTATGGTTTCGACGAGTTGAGGTAGGGGCCTTTTCAGAAAAAGCATATTTTATATACTGGAATTATTATATATGGATATTATGTGGTAAGATTGTAGCTTGAGTGATTGTATAAGTCTTATGTGATGTTGGTTGTCTTGGATGAATATGAATGCTTGTGTGACTGGATTATTATTCGGTTTTGTAAAGTAGACTGTTATTGAAGTGCTTCTTTAAAATTGTTTCTTAAAAGTTGTTGAAATCAAGTTTAATTTGTTGTAAATGAATTGAGTCCGAATTTGTTTTCTTGAAAGATGGGAATGATATGAATTTTTGGAATCGGTCTTATTTGATATTGATTTGGTTTTGAACCCTTGGAAGGGGTTGCGAATTGGTTTGGATGGGATCCGGAAAGGGTGGTAGAGTCCAAGTTTTAGGGGAGGTGCTGTCGAAATTCCGATAGAATCTGGGACTTTATTGAGATATTATTTGAAAAATTATGAGTTAAAGCTTCTACTATTTTATTTGGATTATTTAAGAAAGGGATAACTTATGCTTTTGAATGAATTATTAAAAAGGAAATTATGATTTAGTCTTGCTTCTTAAGAAAAATATTGTATCTCTTTTGGGAGCAAGTTATTTAGATGAAACTTATGTCTTAAGGCTGTTTTAAATGTGAAAAGGGTTTATGTTCTTCTTTAGTTTGATTAAAGGATTTTACTTGGAGAAGTTTTAATGACTTTGAAAAGACTTGAAAGTTTATTGATAAGTCTAATTTTACAAAGTTTTAGGAAAAAGTTTTAAGTACTCCTTGAATTATGAATTTTTGCAAGACTAAAATAATTTTTGAGCAGTTTGAAATGCTTCAAATTTAATCATGGAATTGAAGCTGGTTTTGTTTAAGTAAAGGAAATGGTTTTGAAAGGAGTAATTGATTACACGACTCGATTTGGCTTTACTTCTATTTTTTTTACTCAAATCAGGAAGCCAGGTTTTAAAGATTTTGAACGAATTTAAGGAAATGAGTTATGTTATTCTCCCCTAAAGACTTGAGACTCTGCCAAGGAACTTTTGTTATAAAATTCCGTTGTTGGATGGATGATTTTGAATATTTCAAAAGAGATTTTTAATTTGCCATGGTTTTGGAAGTTTCGGAAAGAGGATGCCGAGGGTGGCTTTGTTTTTAAAATGGGAACCTACTTTGAGTAAAAGTGGCTTATGAGCCTGAGATGATTTGAGGAATGGAAACTTTAAAGACAAGGCTGAAAAGAATTGATTTTTGATTTCAAAGTGAAGTGAATTGAGAAAAAGTGATTTATAGCTTGAATGATGATTTTATGAATTTGATGATGTTGGATGGTGGAAGTGCTATTATGTCATGAGCCAAAATGGATGTATATGATAATAAATTATGACTGTTTGTGAAATATGTTATGAGCCAGAATGGCTGTATATGATAATGAATCATGGTTGTTTGTGGAATATGATATGAGCCCGAATGGTTGTATATGATAATGAATCATGGCTGGTTGTGGAATATGTTATGAGCCGGATGACTGAGTATGAATATGAATGGTTATTGAGTTGATAAAGAGATTGTTGCACTTCCAATTATCTGATGCGAGTTTCCCTGGATAGAAGCGTTGGTTAGCCACCACATGCTCCAGATTGAGACTCGATACTCTACTGACCCTATGTCGTAAGTGTGGCCGGACACTGTGAAAGTTCCGGATGAGCTCGCCCCCGTGAATATACACAAGTGAGGGTGTTGGATGTGAATTATGATTATGATTGTGAATAACTCGAGTTGGGGATGCACGACAGAGGGACAGTCCAATGTTTAGCTACCAGGACTTGTCGGGTTGGCTTTATAACTGACAGATGATATCATCAGCCACTAGGACACGCATTCATCATATGCATCTATGTGACATTGTTTGGGTGTGCATATTGTACTTGATTTGCTTTTGTGATTACTTGTGATTAACTGCTAATTGTTCTTCTTGAAGTAACTGTTTGTTTGTGCTTGAACTTTTCTATTTGTGTTTGCGACTGAGACTCTATTGGACTGTGGTGATTGGTTGTTGTTTGGGTTGTTTGGGCCTAGAGCCGTGGTTGATCATGAGGTGGGCCGAAGGCCATGTCTAGTTGATGTTTCTGGTTTTGAAAAGTACGAAAAACTAATTTGGTTCAGCATAGATAAACCTTTTGAAAGGCTTTTCAGAAAAGATTTCAGATTTTTCTTTTATAGTAAACTGTTGTTCTTTTGAAAAGATGTATAAGGCAGTTATTAATCACTAGAACGGTTTTACCTTCACGTATCCTAATAAAGTAATTCTCAAAAACCCTCTACTGAGAATCATTTCGAGAATGATGTTCTCACCTCCCTACAAATTTTCCTTTTCAGGATATGGACCAGAAGTCACGAAGAGTTTATCTAGTTGTTGTCGTGATGTTTTGTATTGTTTTAGTTATTATTTATTGTTCCCTCGCCTTTATCTTTATACATTCTGTAAGAGGGATAGGAATTGTATTAGTTAATACTTGTAAAATTATTTCATATATATACATATGTATGTACTCTTTGTGAGTTTTGTAAGTTGTATGGTATGTATGGATGTACGTTACCTAACAAAAGTATTTTAGAGCGGTATTGCAGTTTAAAGTTTTAAACAGGCTCATATTTTAGTATTAAATAATATAAAAGTCGTCGTAATATCCGAGCAATCAGAGTGACGCAGCTGGAAGCGTAACTTTTTTATAGTTAGGGTATTACAGTAGTTACCTGGTAAGATTCATTACATTGCCTTTAGTTATATATGCTTAATTAAGTCACCTCATATATGTCATAACATCTGGGGTTATTTAGGTACTTGGGTCCAACTTGTAACACAACCTTGGCCTGCTTCAGTCAATGGTGTCATGTTGCATCGGGTGTTCTTGATTTTTCTTCTGTGTGTTGAGACTTTCAAGCACTACAAATCACTTATTTTCCTTAATGGCACACACTTGTATGGTAAATACGGAGGCACTTTGCTCATGGCTATTGCTCAAGATGGCAATTCAAACATATTACCTATTGCATTTTCCGTAGTCAAGGGTGAGACAAAAGAGGCTTGGTCATTTTTTCTTTTGTATCTGAGGCAGTATGTGACACTCCAACTAGGCGTGTTGCTGATTTCAGACAGGCGCAAATCGATTGATGCTGCGTTGAATGCAGATGGAAGTGGATGGAAACCACCGCATGCCTTCCAGGAATTTTGTACAAGACATATTCCTGCTAACTTCTTGACACACTTCAAGAATAAGTACTTGAAGAAGGTGCTTGTTAACGTAGCATATTCAAAGTTTCAAAAGGAGTTCGCCCATTATTTTGGTCGTCTGAAGGGAAAGAATGTCGCAATCACAAAATGGCTTAAAGAAATGACATGTTCATCATGGACGCAGTATGCAAATGAGGGTTGTTGGTTTGGGCACATGACACAAACATCTCTGAGTGCATCAAAGCTATCATGAAGGCTACTTGTAATTTGCACTTCACCGCTCTTGTCAAATTGACCTATTTCCATTTGGGTGAACTTTTTGTGAGAAAGGGTTCAGAGGCTTAGGCACAGCTTCATGTGGGTGTTGAATTCTCACAGATGTTAATGAAGGCCATCGAGTTCAACTCAAAGCACATGAATACAATGAATGTTTATCAGTTTGCATGATCGGTCGAGGTTCACCTTCACGATTGAGGAATTAGCAGCAGTGCCCAGGTCCAAGCAATAGAATTATCAAGTACTTCTTGATGAGGGTAAGTTAAACTGTTGGTACTTTCAAGCTCTTCATATTCTATGCCATCATGTTCTAGTATAATACTCTTATGCACGACTTGATTGGAGGCGGTTTGTCCATCCCATGTATCACATGGAAACCGTCTTCAGTGTTTACAAAGTAGAGTTTAGACCAATAGGTCACGACAGTGACTGGCCATCATATGACGGGCCCGTATCTAGTCCAATCTTAGGTTAATGAGAGTAAAGAGAGGTTGGTCTGTCAGCACCAGGATCTGTAATAATATGGACAATGTTGAGAATAGTGGAGAGAAGAGGTGTAGATTATGTCATCAAGTCGGCCACACGTAGAGAACTTGTACTGCACTTGATAGTGGTGCAACCACTTTGAGTCGGCATTAGATATAGTTCTAATTTCCTTTCAATATATTTCATATTCTAAACATAGTTTACTTGTATTTGTATTCAATGTCGTTCAATGTATTTCATTATGTTTGGTCATTTGAATTTGGAAAACATAATTGAACTTTACTATATAGATTTAACTAAATGTTGTCCATGATAAGCATAATAAAATTAACCTACAATAACTTTAACATAACAAAGTAAACATAATAGAGTAAACATTTTGTCCATTGCAAGCATGATAATAAAATAAAACTACACTATTGTCCACGTCCGTGCCTACCACCACGTGGTCCAGGTTGTCGCCTAGGAAGCGCTACGTCCAGACATCCACCTGTCCCACATGGTGGAGGTATAGGCCCGCGTTGTCCTCTCCCAAGAGGGGGATCGGCAGTAGGTGGATCGGTTATTCCACTAGAAGTGAACACACTCATCTCACCCCTGAGTGTCCATATGTCATGGTTGGTAGGTCGACTGTGTGGTGGAGACGTGTGCATTTGTGAAAAGAGCTGGGTCTAGTGTCCCCCTATCATAACACCCAAAAACCCAAGGTCTCCCGAGTCGATGAAAGTACGCACCCACGCCGGCTAACCCCCAGTCATGTTCTCCAAGTCCTATGTGTGAAAATGGGCTGATAGTATTGATTGGCCCAAAATCTGACAGGCTAAACTATGGATTGAAAATCAATATAGATCTGTTCATTGGTCCCGGTCCCTGTCGCATGCCCCTGCTGACTGGTCCTGGCCTCTGATGGATGTGATGTACCTGGAGGTCCAAGTGTCAAATAGTCTCTAGGAACGGGTCCTGAAAGCTCTCTAACCACTTGCTCTGTATCCTCTTCTTGGTGTGCCTCATTTACATCTGCTGGTGGGCTAACAGAACCTATGTTGTGGCCAGCCGCTGCAGCCCCACGCCTAGGAGGTGCTTTACCTCGTCTTCTACCTCTCCCTTCCTGTGGTCGCACCTGTGGAAGCTTTCCATCCTCTAGCTGATGTAACTTTGGAGCATCTGGGTAATGGATTGGGAGATCATTTAGCACAACTCCACCAACCACCAACTGCTGGTCGCCCTGACCAACCAACTTTAAGTGTACCCACTAAAAATACGATCTCAAATATGGTTGTGATGACACAAGTCAATCGCATGATGTATCTGGAGTCCATGGTCTCCCTGAGCTGCCCACAGCTCATGCCAGCCCCCAAGATCTCAAGGAACTACTCGCCTCTGCCGAATCTGCCGTTGTGTCCATGCATCTCATCGATATTCAGTGGCCTAGTCAGAATGTGCTGGAGGCCACAAAATTGATGCACAACGCGGTCTACCTGATGCCACTTGATGATGGCAAAGCATAAGAGCGGGCATACTACTGCAGCAGAGGCTTCAGCTGCAGCGATCTTATGTGGAACTATACCCTGGATCAATAGGTCAGCATACGGTGTCCAATCAACCTGATTACATACCCCAAGATGCATCATATACACGAAGGAAAGTTATTATAGATACAAAAATAAGTCTTAAATATTTATGACTTACGTTATAGATATCGATCCCGTTGAGGACACGCCTCCACTGTCCAAGCTTGATGTCAACTCTGTCATTAGGTGGCTCCAACCCCCTATAATATCACGAATATTTAGAAACTACAAAATTATTTCATTAACTTAAGAAATGATATGCAAAAAAATAATAATACCCTAATCAGGGGAAATCGACACTCGTCAAATCCATCCGATTGACATAGTGATATATGATGATATGCCTAAGAGAGAAGCAAACCAACGCATCTACCCAGGTTCCGCTAACGGTAAACTGTGGCCCAGCACATCTGATGGTAAAGCCATTCCAATATAATTGACCCCCATGACAACGTCCCACATCGATCAAGGTCATCTAATAGAGGCAACCACCTCATATGCACCCGAGAGCTAGAGGCATCCGGAAACAAAATTCCCCCAACGATATGCATGATGTATCCTCTAGTGTAACACAGTAAGCGCTCCTCCGTTGGGTACTCCTCCAACTACTCGCAAACAATATTTTCAAACCAAGTAGGCTTGACAGTCCACTTGGTCTGTAACTGTCTATCATAGGACCCGGAATAACACCTAGTAACCGCTGACAGATATCCTCAATAGATCGTCTTTTATAGAAATGCTCCCACCCACCGATACATCCGCTGACTGGATCTCCATCAATGTTGAGTCCCAACTGATACTCCTCGTCATGAAGGGTGATAGTCATCTCCTCACATGGCACGTACAAAGTATGGGACTTAGGTCGCCATCTCTCAATCAAAGTAGAGACCAATGCCAGGTCATAGTCCCACTCTAGCATATATGCCAGATGCTCAAATCCTGCTTATCTAAAATATGACCTAATCTACTTGGACGAACATTCTAGTAAATGATCTTTCTTGTACGCAAGACCCAAGGTGTCTACCAAAAAATTCAATCAATCAAACATAACGGAGTTAACAAGTAATAAGATAAATTTTAAACATATAAAAGACAAGAATTTTAAAGGTATTTATACCACTCGACCAAGTCTGCAAGCAATATGGTCAATTTGATCCCATCTATAAAAGGTATCCTCATACCCTAACATGTTTTGTGCCATGAAACTACACTATAATAGAATAAATTAGAATAAAATAATTTCAAATTAACTCGCTTTTTATAATACATATTCAAACTAAATCTAAATACCATAATCAGTTCAACTTAAACAATAATTTAAATAAAATAATTTAAAATTAACTTAATTCAACCACATTTAAAAATAAATCTAAAAATTACTTAGAATATAAATTATAATTTTACTCTAAATGATAATTAGTTCAAATCAATCAAAATTAATTTTTTTCTCTAAGTAGAATTAATTAGTCTTCTACCATAATCACATGATCGTTTCATTAAAATTCTTAGAATTTCTTAACCCCAAGATCATCCATGTTAAATCATTAAGAAATAAATACTTGAATGCGCGAAAGCATACTTGAATTCATAAGCATGATTAAAAGAGTTTTATTCTTTGTTTTTCCTCAACCAAAGCCTTATGTATCCCCAATAGGATAGAATCACAACTCTTCTTATGGAGAAAGGATTGCTGGGGTAGCTTTGATATACTAGGACCAAAACTCTGAAGTCACTATTTATATTTGAGTGTGGCACACATTAAACCCTAAATCCCAAATAAAATAGTATCTATAGTTTTATTCTCATTTAATTCCAAATTAAAAATAATAATGACTTATTATATTAACATTTATAACAATATATGAAATTACTTATATAAGTCATATAATATGAAATAGATAATGTAATTATAATCAATTATATATATTGCCCATAAATAGATTAGACACATTTGACATTATCTAAACTAATTATACATGGTAATCTAAACTAACTGTATTATCTAATTGTCAAACTATTTAAAACTAACACAAAAACTTAATCCAACTAAATAAACATGTTAAAATAAAAAAATAATACAATAATAAATTAAACTGAAAAATAACAAAAGAGTAAAATTACCTGAAATTAATAAATTGAAGAGATAAAAGACTGAAAACTCTCAAAATGAAAAATTTCACGAGAGAAGAGAAAATGAAAATGAGAAAGAGTTAAAAAATAAAAAGAAAAATTTGAAATTTGAATGAACCACAGATTTTATATTTGGGCAAATTTACTTGGAGTTCGCTAAAGAGTGCAACAAATTTTGTTAAAATGACTAAGTTCGCCAACAGGAGCTACGAATTTGCTTGTGACACCAAAAAAAATCTTGGGAATTAAAGTGAAAATAATTTTTCTACAAAAATAAAGTTTTTTTCTTATTTTATAACAAAATTTTTCCAAAATAACTCATTCCAATACAAAAATAATATTATTCTAAAATCTAATATTTGGATAATTAATTTTACTAGCTAAATGTATGTTTATTTTTAAAATGTATATGCATCACGTCTTGTCAAACTAACTCAAAGCAAAATTTCATATATCTGATCCTAAATAATATCAAGTAAGGTGAAAATTCAGATGCGATTAACTTTACGTAAAGTTGATAGCTAAAAATCGTTAAATAATTTGAATAATTTGACCAAATTTTTATCCAACGATTTTCTACTATCAAATTCACCTAAAATTGATTGCATATAAGTTTCCACTTTCCACCATCAAGTAAACTTGACAAACCTAAATTTGACAAAACGTACTTAGAGTTGGATGGGTCTTGAGTAGGGGTGGCAAACGGGCCTAAACTCGACGAGTCGACCCGCGTAATCCGCCAAAAAAGGTAAGTCGGGCTGAAAAATTGAGACCGCCAAATAGCAAAAGCCCGTCTAACCCGCACCGCTTAAACCGCGGGCTTTGGCAGGGCGGGGCGGACTTCTCCGTTGGGCTAAACTTTTTATTAGTGAGGGGGTATTTTTATAATTTTTTTGCTAAAACCTAACTTCCCCCAACCTAACTTACAAGAGTATGAAGATAAAAATTGAGTGTTTTGGATTATGTTTATGTTACTTTAAAGACAATATTTATTATTATGTTTTGGATTATGTTTATTTTGCTTTGTAGAGAATATTTATACTTATGTTTTGGATGAAAATTTGGTTTATAATTATGTTTATTAGATATTTTATAATTACAAAGACTTTAATGTTTGTCAATATAAAAATATAATTTTTATGCCTTTTAGGACCGCCTCACTAGGCGGGGCGGGGCGGGCCAGCCCGCCAAAGGACGGGCTTCTGGCGAGGCAGGACGAGCTTCCCCGCTTGCCACCCCTAGTCTTGAGCACCCTTAGTCAGTAGCACAAACAAAAAGAAAGTTAAAAACAGAACCTCTATATATCTTGTTTTGAGTTTAATTTTGATGGATTGAGAGCGTAAAATATCTTATACAGTCGTGCAACTACATCTGTTTTTTAAATAGTTATTCATGCAATCAATGCAAAAAATAATTATTTTTATTGATGTGATGTTATATAATTAAATACACGTATAAGATTACTTTAACTAGTGCATTAAAATTAAATTCTTTTATTTTAAAAATAAAAGAATTAATTTTAAACAATTAACATTTTTATTAAAAATTATTTTTAACCTTTATTTTTTTTTTATGAATTTCACCGGAGCAACCACCGTGTCGCCTCCTTTTCACGCTAGTTAACTCCCTTTCTTTCCTTCCTTTATCCAACCATTTCAAGGTTTTTCTCATGCACCAACCGCCTTCCTCTCCCAGATTCCGCTACTATTGCCACCGCTGCCTCCTGGAAGTGGACCACTGCCTTCGCCATTGCCTCTTGAAATTAATTGGTAAGATTTTAATTTTTTTATTTGGTCTTTTATTTTACCACTTTAATTTCTTTTAAAAATTTTCACATTTTGTTTTTAAAAATTTTAATTGGTATGTTTACAATAATGTGATTGGTAATATATTTTTATTTATATTTGATGTGAATTTTCAATATTTTTTTGGTTGCAAATATAGCTTTAGTGAAATTGAATTGATAAATTTGATGGATTTGGAATAAAGTTTGAAGTACTTTTATTTAGGGTTAGAGTTTGACCATATCATTGATTGAGTTTGATTATAATGAGTGTCATCTTTGTTGAGGTTTAGAAGTTTGATTGTAATTTGAGTGCCAACTATGAGTTAGGTTTTTTGTATTTGATTACAAAACCTTAAATAATATGTCTGATTATAGTTAGGTTTATTGTTGTTCAGTTTTGTTGTTTGAGGCGCCTTTCTTTTGTGCTTGAAGTGTGGTGAGTTGGTTAGACAGTTGGGATTGGTTTTCTATAACCATATTAAAGTTGTTTAAAGTTTTTATTTTATGTTGGACTTAATTTTACTAGAATAGATTTGTAAGATGGAATTGGAATAAAGAGCATTCTTTTTCGACCTTTTGTTTTTTTAGAAATTGCAAAGTAATAGAGAGATGCGCAACAGAATGATTAGCCTTGATTGTTTTATTGAATGTTTGCTTTTTTAAATTATTATTGAAATTGTTACTAAAATTCTTGAGTTTGCAAAAAAAGAAAATACTGTAATTGGTGAAGGCCTCTAATTTATGAAAAAAATTTCTCAAAATTTTGTTAAAACTTTTAAATATATGAACTCAATGATATCTTGATTATGAATTGAATGGTTTTATTTGGAAAGAAATGAGAATATTATAGTCAGTGGAGGTTTTTAATTTAAGAAAAAACTTTGTCGAATTTTTGTTAATTAAAACTTTGAAAGATATAACTTAATGGTCTTGATTGTGAATCGAAATGCTTTGTGGGAAGAAACGAGAATATTATTTACTAGATGCTTCTAATTTAAATAAAAATTTTACAAAACTTTCGTAAAAAATTGTATATGTTATGATTTTTTTTTTGGTAAACATACCCTCTCATAAATAAGGAGTTAGTTATCTTTTATAACTTATTTTTTTTTAAAATTATGAATGAGATTCGAATCTGCGACCTCTAAATAAATTTGAGGAGATTATGTTATTTGAGTTATAGCTTGTTAGTTATCCTCTATAACTTAATAGTTATAAGAGGAATTGAATTGTCATTATAATTAATATTAATTATATCTTTAAGCTTAGTTTTAATAACTAAATAAGTCAACCATGAATTAGTATGGTTTTTTTTTCCAAAAAATTTCGATTTAAATATATAAGTAGAGAGTAATTACCTTTCTGAAAGTTCTTGAAGGAGTTCTTCGACTCTTCGTGAGAGGTTGTCGTAAAGAAGTTGTAGCTTCGATTTTCCTTTTCGAAGGCTTTTTGGGAGAGCCTTCAGCAGCAGGGACCACTCGAACAACAGAGCGCTTGATTTCCTCTAAAGTACGGCTGTACTTAGAGAAGTAGGTGGTCTACCAATCAAAGCAAGATTTTGTAATGTATGAGCTTCGATCGGATACAAGATGATTATAACCAATTGGTGCACGAATCCCCACACCTTCATACAGCTGTACTAGCAAGTGCACTGGGTCGTCCAAGTAATATCTGAGCGAGTCAGGGTCGATCCCACGAGGATTGTGGTTTGAAGCAAGTTATGGTTATCTTGCAGGTCTTAGTCAGGCAGATCAGAAGGTTGTTGATTTGAAAGATGGAATTACAATGTTTAATTATAAGAATAGGAATATGGATAAGGAAATAAATGGAATCAATAATGGGAATAGAGTTGAGCATGGGAGTTGCTTTGCCTTTCTGAATTAACTCCGGTATTACGACTCTCCTTGCTTGTGAGTGATTTCTTCAATGGCAGACTGTATGTGATTGGCACTGGTTTGAGCAGCTGCCAATACTCCTCCAGATCTGAACCCCAGGTTTAGTGCGGATCCATTCTGATTGAGGGTGAAGGTTTTAGGATTCTAGCCTCTATCACAGAGACCCTAATCTCCCCGTAAATTGGTTGAATTGATGTCTTAAAAAGTCCCTAACAAAATTGTGGATTAGCCGTCTGAGAGACGTATATTCAAGCTGGTGGTTCATCATTGTCCGATGAAAGACACACTCTGAACCCATGTAGAATGTGATAACCTTATGCCAGTACAACGCATTCATATTGATGAAGAATGAATATACATCTTTGAATTTATCAAACATGGATCGAAGAGAAACAGTAATACTTTTATTAATTCATAGGATTCAGCAGGGCTCCTCCCATCAACCTAAGAGGTTTAGAAACTCATGCTGAAGAGAAAATACAATGAAAAAATGTGAATGGTGTATGATATCTGAAAAATCATATAAAATACACTTTAAATACTACACAGATAACTAGTAAGGGTAAAACAGTCTATTTAGTGCTAAAATCCACTTCTGAGGCCCACTTGGTGAGTGTTTGGGCTAAGCTTTAATGAGATCCACGTGCTATGAAGCTCCTTGGGCATGAAATGCCAGCTAGGGGTCCTCTTTGGGCCTTTGGACGCTGGGCTCTGCTCTTTGGGCGCTGGACGCCTGGAAGGGGCAGGTAGCTGGCGTTGGACGCCAGTTTTGGGCCTTCTAATCCAAAGCAAAGTATGGACTATTATATATTTCTGGAAAGCTGTGCAAGCCAGCTTTCCATAGCCACTAAAAGCACTTCATTTAAACTTATGTAGCTCCAGAAGATCTCTTCCGAATGCAGGCAGGTCAGATTTGGACAGCATCTGTAATGCTTTTTCTGTCTCTGAATCAGACTTCTGCTGGATGAAATTGCCCAAAAATACAAAAATTTATAGTAGAATCTAAAAATGTGAATTTAACACAAAAACTTATAAAAATTTAACGAAAACTAAATAAAAACTACTAAAAACTATATGAAAATGATGTCAAAAAGCGTATAAAATATTCGCTCATCACCCTCTCTTTGTTGTTGATTCTTCGAGAGGCAAATGTCAAGCTCTTTCTTTGAAGCAAATGTGATATGGCAAAAGGGTTTGCTGTTTCTGGGGAGTGGAGTTGGGATGGCATGTGAGAAGCCTATTTGTCTAGAAGTATAATGGGGGGCATACAGAGTTGCTTTAAAACGTTCTTTTTTATGCTGAGGCAGCCCTGTTGGAATCACCTAAACAGCTAGTAAATTGGCCCAACTCCTGTTAGCAAGTTCGATATCATTGGGGAAGAGGAGGTGTTCGAGCCAGGCAGGACCACAATTTCGACGCAAAAAGGGAGTGAAATTGAGGTTCTTATTGTGGAAGTCTTTTGATGAGCGGATAATTTATACGCTTTTTGGCATTGTTTTTATATAGTTTTTAGTAAGTTTGAGCTACTTTTAGGGATGTTTTCATTAGTTTTTATGTTAAATTCACATTTCTG
>NC_029775.3:105976969-105977306 GCF_000817695.3 Arachis duranensis
AGAACTTCAAATGGCGCGCTCTCAACGGCTTTGGAAAGTAGACATCCAGGGCTTTCCAGCAATATATAATAGTCCATACTTTATTCGAAGATTGACGACGTAACTTGGCGTTGAACGCCAAGTACACGCTGCTGTCTGGAGTTAAACGCTAGAAAAACGTCATGATCCGGAGTTGAACGCCCAAAACACGTCATAACTCGGAGTTCAACTCCAGGAAATGCCTCAGCTCGTGGATTAATCAAGCTCAGCCCAAGCATACACCAAGTGGGCCCCGGAAGTGGATTTATGCATCAATTACTTACTCATGTAAACCCTAGGAGCTAGTCTAAGTATATAT
>NC_029775.3:105977866-106013735 GCF_000817695.3 Arachis duranensis
CATTTTCCCGAGAGGATTGAAAGTAGCCACAGGTGATGGTGAACCCCTATACAAAGCTTGCCATGGAAAGGAGTAAGAAGGATTGAGTAGAAGCAGTAGGAGAGCAGGCGTCCTTGAACCATGCAGCATCTCCATTCGCTTATCTGAAATTCCCACCAATGAATCTGCATAAGTCTTCTATCCTTTTATTTAATCTATTCTTTTATCTTTATTTTCGAAACCCATAAACCAATTTAATCTGCCTAACTGAGATTTGCAAGGTGACCATAGCTTGCTTCATACCAACAATCTCTGTGGGATCGACCCTTACTCACGTAAGGTTTATTACTTGGACGACCCAGTACACTTGCTGGTTAGTTGAACGGAGTTGTGAATTCAACCAGTGCCATAATAAGGATTTCATACAAAGACAAACAACTTAAAGAGAATTGATCACAATTTCGTCCACCATCTTTACAAGAGTGAAAAAGAGAAAAGACAGCCTAAATCGGTCTTTATCCGATTGAGCTTCTGGAAAATTTGGCTTGAAATTAACCAGTCGAAAACCTTCAATGTGCGGCTTGTCTGAAGCACCACCTCCAAATTTTATCATGTATTTTTCAAAAATGGCGTTAAGCCAAAGTTGGAGAAACCAGAGAGGGCCTCCCGTACTTATCAAATAGTTGTTTCAAAGACAATTAACAAATTGGCCAAGTTCTTCGAAAAGATGCCCTAAAAGTAGCTTGGCCAGATTGAGGTTGTTTCCTTTGTGAAGTAGGGCAGCAAGAGGAAGGAAAAGCTTCTGCATTTGCACGCTTCGAGAGCAGAAGACGATTGCATTTAACCAATAGAATAGAAAATCACATGCTCATCATCTGTAATGGGAGTACCCTCTGTACCCATGTGATGAGCAATGAAGTCACTGTAGGAAGTTGTGAGAGCAATATTGTATTGTTGTTTAGGCTGCATGTCAGAGGTGAAGTCTGGAAGACTAATCGGGAGTCCTATAATGGCAGCTACGTCTAGAAGTGATATGCCAATCATCCCACAAGGAAGGTGGAAGTTGTTGGTAGTCCTATTCCAGAAAAAGGTTACAGCTCCAATCATCCAAGGAAGTGTCGAAGGAGAAAAGTGAGAAAGTCTCAGAAGATTTTGAATCCCGAGAGCACCCCAAGCAGTGAATTTTGGTTGGAGTAAGACGCTCGAGCCAGATTGTGAAATCAGTACCACGAGGGGTGATCTTAGGGTTATTCCTGAAGGGTTTCTGATTGGTGAAAAATAGGATGTCGAGGTCCTGATTAATCAATAAATCTTCCCCTTGAGCATTGGGGAAGAAAGGAATTTTTTTGTTTGCCCTATCCAAACTCTCAATGGGGCCAACAAAACAGTGAATATCTTCACCCACACTAAAGGGAATAAGAATTCTGGAGTCATCAAGTTGAAGTGTGGGTCATCGATAACTTCGTCATTGACCTGGTTTAGCACATGTAAGGTCAAAGGAGCTGGTGGTTGCACCATAGGACGTTTGCCCTTGTCCAGAGCAGCAACGTGAGATGAAGAAGCAGTCATTGATGAGCAGAGAAAAATGAAGGTCGAAGAATAGAGGTTGCACAAGAAGGAAGAATGCAAGAGAAGTTGAGAGAATAAGGATTCGAGAAAGTTGAACAAAGATAGGAGTGTTGATTTTAAAGGGAGTTTTGGTTTAGCCATTATTACAAAGGGAATTCAAAGAGAAAGGAGGTAACTTTGCAAAGAAGGCAAAGTGGTGAAGAGAGAAAGTGTGAATCATGGGAGACGTGTCCAACGGATCAGAATTAATGGAGAAGGTAAATTGTAATTATGATCAGTTAAAGTGACTGATGACTGGATTAGGATTAAGTGTTTCGTCTTCTGAGAAATGACTTCAAAGGAAAACACATTAATCCTAGGGGGCAATTTGTTAGCCGAAATATTATTTTCGAGAGATTAAGCTGATTTGAAGTACTGGTGAAGGGCTAGGAAGGAAGTAGAGGCCGAAAAAACGCACGTGCAAGCATTAATCGGAAGTTATTGGACACGGACTCGAGTTAGACACCTTGATAAATCGAACAATTACTCGAATGGAGAATCAAACAGTTTTTCGAATGGAGAATCGAACAGTTACACGAGCAGGGAAGTCGAAGGTTTCTTTTGAGTTAGGAATTTACTGGTAACGCTCATGGGCAAAAGAGCGGGAACAGTTACCTAAGAATTCGTATACAGCGCAGTGTTGTGTAATTAATGGTCAGTTATGGAAGTGGTTATAAATATTAGGAAATTTTAGGAAATAAGGGTTGGAACTTCTTTTCAGAAATACACTCAAGCACACTCATATCCCAACGAATTCCTGAGTCTGCATTCGAGTTTGATTTCTGTAGGATTCCTTCCACTGCCTTTACCTTTCGTTTATAATTCTTGCAAAACTTTATCTTTCAAGTAAATTTATCTTTCAAGCATTCTTTAATTTTCTTGTCCAATTTACATTTCAGTACTTTTAATTTCCATGTCTAAAGCCCTTTGATCCAATCAAAGGCATTTTTATCGCTTTCCTTAAAATTCAATGCAAACCTTTTTCAATTTCAATCAATTTTACTTTTCGAATACTTTATGTTACACTTCTTTTTGTCTTTTACATTTTTGAACTTATTTCCTATCTTCATACTCGTCTAATTCGAGAACCTTTGATGCACTTATAGAAAACTGGTACCTGCAAAAGAGGAGTTGGTTTCGCTCCCAAACCATTAGAATCGAACCACCATCGATTTGCTAAAAATTGACAAAACATTAATATATTTACTAAAATAACATATTTATTATTATTATTATTATTATTATTATTATTATTATTATTATCCCACTAGGGAGGCAACGAAGAATCTTGACAATATGTACAATGGGTTGGTTATTTAGCTCAATAAAGATAAATAATAAATTCAAAAACTCTTATTCAATTATTTCATATCAAATTTCAAATTTCAAATCCCCCAATTTCAAATTTCAAATTTTTAAAAAATCCAGTTAGTTATTTCAAAATAATAACCATCTAAAATCTTAATTTACTAAAGCATTTTTACTCCAATACTCTCTTCTTTTTCAACCAACGGCCACATCACCTTCATCAATAATTATCCCATTTTGCCATCGCTACTTGGCTTGCCACACGCCACTCACCCTTAGTAAAAATAATCATCCACTTAATGATAAAAATAATCATCCGCATACCTAATGAATTGAACATCTAACATATTTTAATTATATATAACTAAACCCAATTCAATCAAAATAATCATCTATATAAAAATTAAAATAACCATCCGCATACCTACTAAAATGACCATCCTAAATTGACCATTAAAATAGAAGAAGATGATGATGAATAAACAGAAGAAACAACTATTATGGTGAAACATAATTTTGAAGGACTATGCATGACGAAAGCGGCACTGTTGTGAAGCATAGGGCTCAAATCATGAAAGAAGCTAACCATGCTTGGATTCGAAGAAGAAGAGCATGGTGGTATCATCGGTGAAAAGAGGCTTGAAGGAATGGGAGAAAGTGAAGCCGGTTCGGAAGAGAGGCGCGAAATCAGTGGCAGCAACGTTAGGCGTCGGAGGGCGAGGCGTATCGGGCTGACCGGCGGAGGTGAGGACGGTGTCGGTGGGAGGATGCAGCAGCATCGGTATGGCCGGCGAGGAATTCAGTGACATGAGGTGCGGACCGGAGAAGATGACGGTGAGTTTTGGACGTGTATTTAAGGTTATTATAAGATTAGAAATAACCGTACGTAGTGTGAATTGGTTTAAATGCTAATCCTAATTTTTCAAATTTTAAAATTTAAAATTAAATAATTAATTAATAATCTAATTTTTAATTGTAATTTTACTTTTACTACTACTACTACTAAACCCTAAACCCTAAAGCTAATTCAATTTTACATAGAATCCATAGAAGCCTTTAAGATCCAATAACATCAATTTAGAAAGCCATATGGATTAACTTATCTGATCTATTTGAAAAAGAGCTATCATACCCTGTGTCTGATCTGATTTGCATGGCACACAAGACCTTGTCATCCATTATTTCAGATATTGTTTACAGTTCACCCACTACCTCAATATAGGATAACTTTTTAAATAGGAAGAATTATCCATTATTATAGGTGAAAAAATTTAGAGTAATGATTAAATCATCACTTATCTCTATAAATATTCTACTAATTTTAATTATTTTTCATTCTCAATTTATGTAATTCTACTTAAAATTCTTGCTAATTTAAACATCAAAATCAAAATTCTTGCTAATTTAAACATCAAAATCAAAATCTCTTACAAGTACTTCTCACCACCATCCAAACAAAAATGTCGAATAATCCACTTTCGTCCCAACAAATAAGTCAAAAGGATTTTCAACTTTTGAATATTTAATTTTAAGCTAATTGAAATTTTCACTATAAAAACTCAATTATAGTCACCAATTCGAATTAGATACCTAATTCATCTACCACCCTAGAGCTCATACTAAATTTAAGGCCAGTAACCTTAACCACTACTTTAACACAAATTAATTTTAGCTTTCTTTAACCTATCTCTCTTGTTTTTTTTTTTAATTTTTTTTTTACTCTAGGTTTCTTATTGCTTCCTCACACTGTCAATGATTCAACATTTTTCAATACACAAGAGAAGATAAATAAAATAAAACAAATTTTCAGTAAAATCAAGTGCGAAAAGATAAGGCTCTCTGATTTTAGAGTGATTGCAAAATGTTCTTTCTTTTTCTCGAGCCCCTCTTTAAAAGAGTGTCAACTATATAACAATGGTCAATTTTCAAGAATAAATTTATTTCCTCTCTGATTTCAGATCCATTGCAACAATAAATTGCTTGATCATTTGCACGAGTTAAGGATTCTTTCAAATTAATTTCATTTTATTTTTTCATATTTGTCAAAGGATCATTCATCATAATTAGATCCAAATTATATCTTTTCTTTTATTGCAGCAACTTATTTAGGAATGTGCCATTATTTAAATTATTTCAATTTCGAATATGATGAGTGAGAATTGTTGCACTTCTTGATTCTAATTATGCTTGTAATTTTGGGCCTGCATAACTCACATATCAAATCACACTAGTTATTTAGACGGTTAATTCATAATTCAACAAATATTTATCATTATTAAAATTATTAATTTTTGTTTTAAGTTCAGCCCTTTTTTTATGACAAACATAATAATATAAGAAATTTATCACAGGAAATTAGAAATAGAAAAATTAAGTTAATAGACCTTCTTTTTCCGAGTTTGATGATGATTTCCCTCAATTATAGTGTGTTGCTCTTTTCTTGCCTAGTGATTCATTAGAAGAAAAAACACAACTAAAGCAAGTACATCAAGTAATATAAAGAATTTTCATGCAGCATACATTATTAAAAAAATGCCAATCATCTTAAAATAACTTTGAGCACAATAATAATCTGAGCTAAATGTCACGATAAATTTCTAGAAGATGAGATCTAACGGTATTTGTATATTTTTTTTTAGTGTTCGAGAATACTCTAGATAGTTTCGGAACGTTCTAGAATGTCCTAGAAGGTCCCGGAATATCCTAAAAGGTTCTAGAAGACTCTGGAAGGTCATAGAGTATTCTAGAAGAGTGTAGATGTATATAGAAGTATAAAGAGTGGTATGGAATAATCTAGAAACATTTAGAAAGATGTGGTAGGATATATATTTGTAAAGAAGGTTCTAGATGATTAATCTGGCTATAAATAGGAGGTGAGAGTTAGTGTAAAGTGTGTGAATCATTTGTAACCAACACTTGAGTAATAAAGTGTTCTTCCATCAAAGCTTCTTTTTCCTTGTGTTCTCTTGTGTTCCTAGCTTTCTTGCTAAGTATTGAGGGTTAGTCTAACTTGGTCTTAGCTCAAGAGGTTGAGTAAGTCCGAGTGCCGGTACGGTAGCATTGGAGTGTGTCCAAGGCCGTGACAAATTTGGTATCAGAGTAAGGTTCGAGAGGAAGCACAAGTAGTTTGTGGGTATGGCTTCTAGTATCATCACCATGGAGCATGTTGAGTCTCAAAGGGGAAGAGATGTTATTCCTTCTCAATGGGGAGGCAAGAAGGTCCGTTCTTCAAGTGAGCCTAGAGGTAAGGACTCTAACTTCTTAGAAGAAAGAGTTTCTATGTTGGAAAATAATCTATCCTCTATGGATGAGCGCTTCCAAAGGATAGAACATGATAAGGAGACCCTCGAGACTCACGTGTTAGGAGAACTAGATGCTTTCAAAGAAAGCATGCTCCAAATCGAAGAGAAGCTTGAGAATTCCTTGAAGCTATTTGAGGAAGTTCGAGTTTGGTTTGAGGAGGCAAAATCTCGACCAACCATTATAAGGGAGACAACAAAGATTGATCTCCCAAAGCCAAAGGAGTTCAAGGGCGTGAGGGACGCTCAAGAGGTGGAGAACTTCCTATGGCAATTGGAGAGGTACTTTGAAGGCCAAGGAGTGGTCGAAGAAGCAATAAAGGTACGCACTGCAGCTCTCTACCTTTTTGATAATGCTACTTTGTGGTGGAGGAAAAAGTGCGTAGATATGGAAAAGGGTACTTGCAACATAGCCACATGGGAAGATTTCAAAAGGGAGTTGAAAAGACAATTCTTCCCTGAGAATGTGGTTTATGAAGCAAGGAAGAAGTTGAGGGAGTTGAAGCACAAGAGTACGATTAGCGACTACGTAAAGGAGTTCACTACTCTCACGCTTCAAATCCCCAACTTAGCATCAGAGGATGCATTGTTCCTCTTCATTGATGGACTCCAACCTTGGGCAAAGCAAGAACTACAAAGAAAGAATGTTAAGGATGTCGATGAGGCCATCGTCGTGGCCGAATCACTCACTGAGTATCGTAGGGGAGACTCTAAACCCAAGTCTTCCTCCAAACCTAGTTCTGCTAAAGATGGGGGAGACAAGGAGAAGAGTTTCTCAACTAAGAAGGAAGGAAAATATTCTTCAAAGAAAGAGTACGAAGAAAAGAAGAAGGCTTTCATGCCCAAAGGAGGATGCTTCGTGTGCAAGGGACCACACCAAATGAAGGATTGTCCCAAGCTAGGGACTTTGGCATCTATTGCCAAGGAACGAAAGGCTCAATCACAAGTGACTGAATGTGTTGGATCTGTCCAACTCATGAATGCTGTGAAGGGAAAGGAGACAAACCCTATAGAAAAGAAAGGTTTGATGTATGTCAAAGCCTTTATCAATGAAAAATCCATCATGGATATGATCGACACTGGTGCTACACACAACTTCATCACGCTTGATGAAACAAAGAGGCTTGGGTTGAAAATCACCGAAAAGAATGGCTGGTTCAAACCCGTGAATACCAAGGGTGAACCCCTTAAGGGAGTAGCAAAAGGGGTTGAGATGACTCTTGGTTCTTGGAAGGGCCTTGTGGATTTCTCAGTAGCACCCATGAACGATTTTAAAATATTCATCGGGCTCGATTTGCAAAGGAAGACAAATATAATACCTATGTCATACTATGACGTAGTATGTATCATGGAGAAAGGGTCTCCGTGCATGGTCCCTATAGTATCTAAAATTGGAGGACTACCGATACTCTTTGCTATGCAACTCAAGAAAGGGTTCAAGAAGGGAGAGATTAAATGTTTGGCTCTATTACAAGAGGAGTCAACATCTGAAAGAGAAGACATTCCTCCCAAAATTAAGGAAGTCCTTAAAGAAAATAAGGATGTGATGCCTCCCGAGTTGCCAAAATAACTATCACCTAGGAGGAAGGTGGACCAAAAGATTGAATTGGAGTCATGAGCAAAGCCGCCTGCCTCAACATCTTATAAGATGGCACCACCAGAACTTGAGGAGTTGAAGAAGCAACTCAAGGATTTGCTAGATGCTGGGTTCATCCGTCCATCAAAGGCACCTTATGGCGCACCAGTCTTGTTCCAAAAGAAGCATGATGGTTCATTGAGACTATATGCATTGACTATCGAGCACTGAACAAGGTAACCATCAAGAACAAATACCCTATTCCTTTGATAGCCGATTTGTTTGATCAACTTGGTAGAGCCAAGTGGTTCTCAAAGCTAGATTTGAGGTCAGGATATCACCAAGTGAGAATTGCCGATGGTGATGAGCCTAAGACCACGTGTGTCACGAGGTATGGATCGTATGAGTGGTTGGTGATGCCTTTTGGCTTGACCAATGCTCTTGTGACCTTCTGTACCTTGATGAACGAGATTTTTCAACCTCACCTTGATTGGTTTATAGTGGTCTACTTGGATGATATTGTTGTCTATAGCAATACTTTGGAGGAACATGTAGAACACTTACGAACCGTGTTCAAGATCTTGCGAGAGAATAACCTATATGTGAAAAAGGAAAAGTGTTCCTTTGCAAGGGACGAAGTCCACTTCTTGAGACACATCATTAAAGGTGAAACTCTCTGCATGGATCAAGGAAAGGTGAAGGATATCAAAGAGTGGGAGCCGCCAAACAAGGTATCTGAATTGATGTCATTCCTTGGGTTGGCTAATTACTATCGGAGGTTTATCAAGGGATACTCCACCAAGGCTGCACCATTAACTGATCTTCTCAAGAAGAATCACTCTTGGGAATGGTCAAAGGAGTGTCAAAAGGCTTTTGATGAGTTGAAGGCTGCTATCACAGAAGGACCAGTACTAGCACTACCCGACTACTCAAAGGTGTTTGAAGTCCACACTGATGCTTCTGACTACGCTATTGGAGGAGTTCTGATGCAAGAACGACATTCTATTGCCTTTGAGAGTCGCAAGTTGAATGATACAGAGAGGCGATACACTGTCCAAGAGAAGGAGATGATCGCGGTGGTGCATTGTCTGAGAACTTGGCGTCACTACTTGCTTGGTTCACACTTCATCGTCAAGACAGACAATGTGGCTACAAGCTACTTCCAAACTCAAAAGAAGTTAAGCCCCAAACAAGCTAGGTGGCAAGACTTCTTGGCTGAGTTTGATTTTGAATTCGAATACAAGTCAGGCAAGACTAATGTGGTAGCAGATGCGCTGAGTCGCAAGGCTGAGTTGGTGGCCATTTCTATGGTTGAAGGAGATATTGTGCATACCATCAAGGAAGGGTTGCATCACGATCCATTAGCCAAGAAGTTGGTGGAGTTGGCTAGAGCAGGTAAGACCAAAAGATTTTGGTTAGAAAACAACCTTCTCTACACAAAAGAGAGAAGACTATACGTTCCTAAATGGGAAAATCTGATAAGGAAGTTGGTAAGAGAATGCCACGACACCAAGTGGGCTAGTCACCAAGGTCAGCGAAGGACCTTGGCATTCATTGAATCTTCTTATTGTTGGCCTCAAATGAGAGATGAAGTAGAGAGCTATGTGAAGACTTGACTTGTGTGCCAACAAGACAAGATTGAAAATAAGACACCAAGTGGGTTGTTGGAACCCCTACCTCCATCAGAGCGACCGTGGAAAAGTGTCTCTCTAGATTTCATCTCTGCCTTACCGAAGTTCGACGGGTTTGGATCTATTCTCGTGGTAGTGGATCGATTTTCGAAGTATGCTACCTTTATACCCGCCCCTACTGACTGCACTGCAGAGGAGGCAGCATGACTATTCTTCAAGAATGTGGTGAAATACTGGAGATTGCCTAAGAGCATCATTAGTGATCGAGATCCACGCTTCACAGGACTATAGACAGAACTGTTCAAACTCCTTGGGTTGGAACTTCATTTTTCAACAAGCTTTCATCCTCAAACCGATGGGCAGACTGAGAGAGTGAATGCCTTACTCGAGTGTTACTTGAGGCATTTCGTAAGCGCTAATCAGAAGGATTGGATAAAACTCCTCGACATTGCTCAGTTCTCATACAATCTGCAAAGGAGTGAGTCTACAAGGAAGAGCCCATTCGAGATTGTGACTGGACAACAGCTGCTTACACCTCACTCTCTTTCTTCCTCTTACTCAGGGAAGAGCCCTGGAGTTTATCATATGATTAAGTCTTGGGAAGAACAAGCAGATGTCACTCGTTCTTACCTCGACAAAGCTGCAAAGAGGATGAAGAAATGGACAGATAAGAAGAGGAGGCATGCAAGATATCAAGTAGGAGATAAGGTAATGATTAAACTTCTTCCACAACAATTCAAAGCCTTTCACAAGGTTCATAAGGGTTTAATCCGCAAATACGAAGGGCCATTTGAGATCATTGGACGTGTTGGGGAGGTTGCTTACAAAGTACAACTTCCTCCCTCTATGAAGATCCACCCGGTCTTCCATGTGAGTATGCTTAAGCCATATCACGAAGACCAAGATGAACCGAGTAGAGGTAACTCAAGTCGTGCTCCGCCTGTGGTGATTAGATCCTTTGATAAAGAAATCGAACAGATCTTAGCTAATCGCACCGTGCGACGAAGAGGAGTACCACCAAGTATCCAATACTTGATCAAGTGGAAAGGACTCCCGATAACCGAATCTAGCTAGGAAACTCGTGAAGATTTGTGGCAATTCCAAGAACACCTATGGCGCTATCATGAACATAACGCGACGAGGACGTCTGCGCATTAGGTGGGGGAGAATGTCACGATAAATTTTTAGAAGGTTAGATTTAACGGTGTTTCTATAGTTTTCTGGAGTGTTCGAGAATACTCTAGATGGTTCCGGAACGTTCTAGAATGTCCTAGAAGGTCTCGGAATATCCTAGAAGGTTCTAGAAGACTCTGGAAGGTCATAGAGTATTCTAGAAGAGTGTAGATGTATATAGAAGTATAAAGAGTGGTATGGAATAATCTAGAAACATTTAGAAAGTTGTGGTAGGATAGATATTTGTAAAAAAGGTTCTGGATGATTAATCTGGACCGTTGATTAGATTTAATCTTAATCATCCATTGAGGAGGTGGATGGCTATAAATAGGAGGTGAGAGTTAGTGTAAAGTGTGTGAATCATTTGTAACCAACACTTGAGTAATAAAGTGTTCTTTCACCAAAACTTCCTTTTCCTTGTGTTCTCTTGTGTTCTTAGCTTTCTTGTTAAGTATTGAGGGTTAGGCTGACTTGGTCTTAACTCAAGAGGTTGAGTATGTCCGAGTGCCGATACGGTAGTGTTGGAGTATGTCAAAGGCCGTGACATAAAGCACGAGAAATAAACAATCATAAGGCATAAAAACACGTGATTCGCAGTATTCTTCAAATAGCAGTTAGCATTGGTAAACATACTTCTCACCCTTAAAGAAAAAGAGGAACATATAAAAAGAGTGTCAAAACATTCTAATTATACGTACAATGTTTAATCATTCAAAATATTATACAAAAATTCTTAATATCTAAGTTCAATTTATTATAAATTAGATTTAATTACCTAAAAAAAGTGAAAATAATAATTCTTGAACTGATGAAATTAATCTTAAATAAATGAGAATTGTATTTTTTAAAATTCAAGATTTTACATATCTCTTTAGTAAAGGCGATGATGAAAAATTTGTGGCTGCGGTGGGAGACGATCATCGGATGAAGACGGTCCAATCTAACGGGCAAAATAGACGTTTTAAACCATTAAACCAAAATAAATTCCACTGTATAATTGATTTGGTTGGGCTTCATTTAAAAAGAAAAAAAAGTTTTAAATGATATTTTTAAAAAGATTTTTTATAAAAATAAAAGTGATTTTATGTTTGAATATTTCATGTAAAAAAATTTTTTTTCTATCAATTATATTTAGGTAAAATAAGATAAAAATACTTTTTTGTTTATTTATTATGTGAAAAAATATATTTTTTAAAAAAAATCTTTAAAATAAAGATATAAATTGTAGTTTTTTTAAAAAGATGTTTTTTTATATTTTTAATATTTTTATTTTTATTTATTAAAAATTTATTAAACACACTAAAAAATTTAAAAAAATATGTTTTATTAAAAAAATATATTTTTTAATTTATTTAATGATGCCCAAACAAGTATAATAAATTGTTCCAAAATTAATTTTTAAATAAAATTTAACTCATTTATCAAAGACTACTCAAGAGATAGACTTCATTTCTCTCATAAGTAAATGTTCCAAAGATGCTTAAAGCAAGAAAGAAAAAGAAAGAAAGCAACAAGAAAATAAAAGATGATAAAAGAAAAAATGATTAAAGGAAAAAGAAAAAGAAGAAAAAAGAGAGGAATTTAAAAAGATGAAAGCATCTTTAATCTTTAATAAAGCATAAAAAGCAATTATAAAAATTGCATTATTGATACAGCATCAGACAGTTGTCAATAATTGGTGCGTGTATGTCTCCATTGAAAAGTTCTAATTTTTTTTTTTTGGGGATTTTATTTGAATCGGATTTTATTAATCAAATTATTAATAATAAGCTCTAAAGATTGATGTTTTTATTCGTATAAAAGAACTAAAATTATTGTAAATTGGAGGTATTAAATATTAATTGAATTGGTAGTGAAATTTATCTCAAATATTTAAGTAGGTCATTAAAAAAATTATTTTAAAATTGTTTTAATTATCTTAAGGTTTAATTATTTTGTCGATTTTTATAGTCTTACTGAATTATTAATTAGGTCTTTATATTTTTTTCGATTGAATTTCTATACCATATTATATTTTGTAATTAAATTCCTGTCATAACAAAAATATTGAAATTAACGAAATATTTTTTTAAATAAAATAAATATGCCTAATATTTGATTGAATATTTTTTATAATTTAATCGAATATTCTATTAATTTTAACGTTTTTATCATAATAAAAAATTTAATTATAAGATTAATATAATATAAAAATATAATTAAAAAATATAAAAATTTGATTAAAAACTCAATAAAATTATAGAGACTACCGATATAATAAAATCTTATCTTAAAAACGTTACTAACAAGTGACTTTTAATATTGTAGTGGAAAGTACAATTTGATTCTCAACCTTTAGTTTAGATCTTATTTTCTTTCATAACGTTTTGTGGGAAAAATTTTTATATGATTTGTTGGAGTGTAATTTTAAAAATGGAAATGATATGTTATTAGTAATTTCAAAAAATACGGGGAGCAATAGAATTTATTGGGGGTGAATTGTACGTAAATATTTAATTTAAAATTTGAAAAAGTAAATTCTTGAACATTGAATTGTCTTGTTTTAATTTTTTTAAAACGAATTCGCCAACGGTAAAATGCCTTTTTTTTTCCAAAAAGCGAATTTGTAAGGAATAAATGGTCTGTTTTCGTTTTAAATATTTTAAAAATACATTTTTATTGGTATGAATTATTTTTTTATTTCTTTTTATTTTTTTTAAAATACAATATGCCAAGAACGAATTCCAAATGACAAGATTAATCCTTGTTCGGGACTACGGTTACCGGACGGTTCGGGTTGAGGTGTGAAGTGACAAGATTGCTTCGTCTCGAGCGGATGTGTCGGGACCGGATCTTCCGAGTAGCCGAGCTCTTGTTGTGGAATGATGGAGAGGGGGGGTCACCTGCAAAGACACTCCGACGCTCTAGTCAGTCAGTGTGCAGGCGAGAAAGGGGTTAGGTAGAATATGTGACGTACCTTGAGGGAAGAGCAGGTCCTTCCCCATTTATACCGTGTCAGAGGTGGGCCCTGTGGGGACGGGCCCATTTTCCTCGAAGCTTCCTCATAACTGTATTGAGGGAATGGCGAGGACGCGTGTCCAGGCATCGTGGCGAGTGTTGAGGACTCGGCCGCTCGGGTCGGGTTCTCGATGGATCGGGCCGACCCGTTCGTGGCTTGGGTCAGACTGTAACAGTGCCCCCACGCGCCGGCAATCAGCCGCATGGGCTGTTGGTGGCGGGTTACTTCTTTCTTCGTAGTCGCTAGGTCGGTCGTTCGTGTGGGAGACGTGCCACTCGCATGCGTGCCCGTTCGTAATTCGGGGCGTTCATTCGTCGCCTCGTTTCTCATGCGGGGCATTGAATGCTCATAAAGGGTTGAAAAATCCCGTGTGTAAAGACTATTCTGCCCCCAGGCCTTTCGCGCTCTCCCTAAGGCAGTTTTAAACAGTTTCGCATTTTTCTCTCCCCTACTTGTTTCCTCTGATCGTTTTTGTTCTTCTTTCTTCTTGCATTCCCCATCGTCCAGAAGTTCTTTCCAGCATTCTAGTGTGTTTCGTTCCTGCTCGAATTTTCCTAATAATCCAGGTAATCACCATTTTCCTTCTGCCTTAATGGTTTTCTGCATGTTTATTATAGGTATCTTTTGTTGTTTTATCTCTGTGAATAGATGTACTTTCTTTCTATCGAATATGGTGTGCCATGGGGGGTTACCATTCTGGACTTGGTCTTATTTGGTCTCCCCTTTAGCTATACTTAGTTTGGGTTGTGGGGTAGGTGATGTGTGGGTTTTCGGGTTTTTCCGGGCTTCCGACCTCATGGACTAACCGAGCGGTGCCCCCACTGTAGGTATGCCTCGTGTCGTTGGCCGGGCTTCTACTTCCGCCGTGGGTTACGACCCATATGCCTGGGTTGTTTCCGACCTCAGGGACTCCCCCAACCAGATGGATGAGGAGGAGCTCACGGAATTCCGTCAGGCCGAGTACCTGTGTGGGGGTACCAATAAGGAGGCTAATTACGACGTTTATGTCCCTGCTCCTCATGAGCGGCTGTATGAGATTAACTTCAACGCCCCCCGGGTTGCCGATTGGATCTGGTTTTATAAGGCCATGTTCACCCAAGTGGGGGTTCGCATCCCTTTTTCTCCCTTCCAGATGGGCCTTCTTAATCGGATCTCGGTGGCGCCATCCCAGCTGCATCCAAACAGTTGGGCTTCCATCCGCTGCTTCGAGATGGTGTGCGAATACTTGGAGTTGTCGATCTCCGTCGACATCTTCCTCTATTTTTTTAATCTTACAAACCCTTCGAAGGAAGGGAAACATAAAAAAGGGTTCATGTCCTTCCGGTCTGCCCAAGGCCGGAGGATTTTCGGCTTGTTCGAGGACTCCTATCATGGGTTCAAGGACAAGTATTTTAAAGTTCGTCCGGTCAAGGGTCGTCACCCTTTTTGGTTATCATTGGAAAAGGAGCGCCTTATCCCGACGTACTGGAGCTTCGGGGCGGGGTCTAATCCTTTTATCAAGGTTACTTATAAAGGGATGTCGGCTGTGGATCGGAGGATAGCCGACATACTGTGGGCAGTTCTTGGGAGAAATAATGTGAATCCTTATCTCCTAATGGGTAACCGAGAGGCCGCCCGAGATTATATTCGTGAGTTGCTCTTGTCGTGTAGTCGTTTGCATGATTGTTTACTCTTGCTTTTGCTGTATTAATTGCTAACTGGTTCATCTCTTGTTTGTAGTGGGACTTTCTGCCGAAGTGACCGGCATGGAGAACTTGTTCCACACCTTCCTTCAGGAGGACGATGGCGAAGAGGCCGGGGGATAATCGGCGGTGGTTCTTGAGGGCGAGGTGGCCCAGACGGCACCCCCTCCTCCCGACGTCACCATGACCACGAATGCTGCCACTCCGACGTCCATGTCCCCAATCTCTCAGGAAGTGCCTATTCCCGGGCACTCGTCTTCTTCACGTCGGGAGGAGGAGGAAGAGCTGTCTGTCAGTCCTACCCCCAAGAGACAGAGGTCGCAGTCTAGTCCCGAGGGGGTCCTTACTGTCATGGAAAGGAACTTTGATGCCGGGGCGTTCATAGATGCTCAGTTGCTTCCTGGCACGGAGGAACATTTCCATGGTACTGACCTCTCGGGACAGGCACGATGGATGTACCGCACCCTCCTTCGCAGCGCGGCCATAGCCTGGAAGGCTGAGTTTGAGCTTTCGGGTATGGCCTCGCTTCGTCGGAAGCTTGAGTCCGCGGTCGCTGCCAACAACAAGTTCAAAACTCAAGTTGAAATGCTTCAAGGGCAGCTGGTCGAGGCGGGGAATAAGCTCGAGGCCGCCGAGAAAAAGACTGCGTCGGCTGAGGAGAAGTTAAAAACTGCCGACGCGTCTGTATCTCGTCTGACGGAGCAAGAGATGACCCTGAAGAGCCAGTTGAGCGCCGCGCAAAGTCGGGTGGCCGCTTTGGAGAAGGAACGGGATAACGCGGTTGCGACTGCTAAGACCGCTCGGGACGAGGCCGAGGTATTCAAGAAGAGACACAAGGAGGTTAAGGAGCAGGGCAAGAATGCGATTTTCATGACTGAAGAGGCCCTCAAAGCTCAAGTGAAGATTATTGCTCCTGATTTCGATGTGTCGGCAATTGGCGTCTTCAAAACCATCAAGGATGGGAAGGTTGTCGACATGCCGAAGAAATGATATTTGTAATACCGAACTCTTTTTTTTTGTAGAACCGTTGTTCGGATCGAAACTTTTTTGTGCCCGTTAGTGGGTTTGTTGGTTTGTTCGCGCGTATGTTTGATTGCTTGTTTTATTTCAATGTCTGTCGGTTTACTCGCTTTTGCCGTTATGGCGTTTTTTCCTGTTATGGCCGTTTATTATGTCCTTGGCCTAGGGGGCTCCCGGGGTGATCAGCCCCGAGGCCGTGTATCCTTGTTTGCACGGTGGTCGCTCAAAAAAGGTAAACACATAATAACAAAAACATAGGCAAGCATAGCAATTGGTAACTAAGCAAATCTTATCACTGTAACAAAGGTATTGAGGTGCTATTACAAAGTAAGTGACTTAGGAGTAAAACCTTCTTAAGTTATCTGCGTTCCATGTCCTCGGGATCTCTTTGCCATTGAGCTTTTCCAGCTTGTATGCGCCCTTACCGATCACCTCTTTGACTCTGTAGGGTCCTTCCCAGTTTGCTGCCAGTTTCCCCTCTCCCGGGGTCGTCGGGCCGACGTCGTTGCGCCTTAGGACGAGGTCGTTTGCTTCAAACTTTCTTTTGAGTGCTTTGGCGTTGTAGCGCAGGGCCATTTTTTGCTTTAGCGCTGTTTCAGCCAAGTGGGCCATCTCCCTGGCTTCATCTATCAGGTCCTTCTCTACAGCTTCCTCTACTCCCTTTAGAAGTAGTCGTGGGCTCGGTTCCCCGATTTCTACGGGTATTACCGCATCTAGCCCATACGTTAGTCAAAAGGGGGTCTCTTTAGTGGAAGATTGTTCGGTTGTACGGTAGGACCAGAGGACCAAGGCGAGCTCGTCGGCCCAAGCACCCTTCTTATTGTCTAGCCGCTTCTTGAGTCCTAGCAGGATGATCTTGTTTGCGGACTCGACCTGCCCGTTTGTTTGAGGATGTTCCACCGAGGAGAACCTCTGTTTTATGCCCAGGCTGATGAGGAACTCTGTGAATTTCTTGTCGGTGAACTGTGTTCCGTTGTCCGAGATGACAGCTTCTGGGATACCGAACTGTGTTATCACTTGCCTCCACATGAATTTCCTGCAATTGGATGAGGATATGCTGGCCAGCGGCTCGGCCTCTATCCATTTGGTGTAGTAGTCAATAGCGACTATAAGGTACTTGACTTGTCCGGGGCCAACCGGGAAGGGCCCTAAGAGGTCGACTCCCCATTGTGAGAATGGCCGAGAGGACGTTAGCAAGTTAAGTTCAGACGCCGGTGCTCTGTGGAAGTTGGCGTTCTCTTGACATTTGACACACTTCCTAACGAATTCTTTGGAGTCAGCCATCATTGACGGCCAATAGTATCCGGCCCGGATTAATTTTCTTGCCAGGGCTTTGCCTTCTATGTGATGGCCGCAGCACCCTTCATGGACTTCCCTAAGGACGTAATCCGTTTGGTCGGGGTGCAGGAATTTCAGCAGGGGCTGGTTGAATCCTTTCCTGAACAATTGACCCTGGATGATCGCATACCTGGCTACTTCCCTTCTCAGTTTCTTAGCATCTTTTTCGTTGTCGGGAAGTCTGTCGTTTTCTAAGAAGTCGGTGATGGGGTCCAACCACGAGGGGCTTAGCTTTAAGAGGTGCAAGGTGACTACCGGCTCCTTCATCATTCCTTGGATTAGAGATCGGTTGCCTTCTCCCGGTTTTGTGTTAGCCAACTTCGATAGGAGGTCTGCCCGTGTATTCCTTTCTCTCGGAACGTGGTGAATCGTGACTTCCTCAAACTTTCGGCTCAAATCCTTGACTTTCTCCAAGTACTTTTGTAGTAACGAGTCCCTGGCTTGGTAGCTCCCGTTTACTTGGGAGGTGACGACCTGCGAATCGCTGCATACTTCCAACCTTGTTGCCCCGACCTCCGTCGCTAGGGTTAAGCCTCCTATAAGGCCTTCGTACTCCGCTTGGTTGTTCGAAACGGGGAATTCAAACTTGATCGACTGCTCGTACATGACCCCGACCGGGCTCTCTAGGATGATCCCGGCGCCCCCGGACGTCTGGTTGGAGGCCCCGTCCACATGGAGCCTCCACCGTGTGCCCGTTTCTTCGGTTGGTTCTCCCGTCACTTCTACCAGGAAATCCGCCATCGCTTGCGCCTTGATTGCTTGTCGAGGCTCGTACCGTATGTCGTATTGGGAGAGTTCGATGGACCATGTCATCATTCTTCCTGCCAAATCTGGTTTCTGGAGTACTTGCCGGATTCCTTGGTCCGTCCTTACGATGATCTGGTGGCCTTGGAAGTATTGTTTTAGCCTCCTCGAAGTGGTCAAGAGTGCCAGAGCTAGCTTTTCCAGTTTATTGTACCTTAGTTCTGCCCCTTGTAGGGCTCTGCTCATGAAATAGATCGGCTGTTGAGCCCTTCCTTCCTCTCGTACTAGAACCGCGGCCAGGGCTTCTCCTGTTATGGCGAGGTATAGCTATAGCGGTTCTCCGTCCCTTGGCTTTCCGAGTACAGGGGGTGCCGCTAGGATTTCCTTGAAATGTCTAAAGGCTTCTTCGCACGCGGGCGTCCATTCGAATGCTATCCCTTTCTTCATGAGGTTAAAGAAAGGTAGGGCATTTGTTGCCGAAGATCCGAGAAAACGGGATAGCGAGGTCAGTCGCCCTGCCAATCTCTGGACGTCTTTGATACAACCCGGGCTCTTCATCTGGAGTACCGCTTGGCATTTCTCCGGGTTAGCTTCTACCCCTCTTTTGGTTATCATGAATCCTAGGAACTTTCCAGCTTCCATGGCGAAGGCGCATTTGAGGGGATTAAGCCTCATGCCGTGTTGTCGGAGAGACGCGAACACACTTCTCAGGTCATTCAGAAGGTCATCGGGTCGCGCAGTCTTTGCGAGGATGTCATCTACATAAACCTCCACCGTCTTGCCCATGAGGTCACCAAATATTTTGTTCATCAGTCTTTGGTATGTCGCTCCCGCGTTTTTTAGGCCGAACGGCATTACCCTGTAGCAGAAGGTTCCTCCTGGCGTTATAAATGCTGTTTTAGCCTCGTCGGGTCGGTGGATCGGTATTTGATTGTAGCCGGAGTAGGCATCCATAAAGCTCAGATATCGGTAGCCCGCCGCCGCGTCGACGAGGGCATCTATGTTGGGGAGGGGGAAACAGTCTTTGGGGCATGCCTTGTTGAGGTCGGAGTAGTCTATGCACATTCTCCATTTACTGTTGTGCTTCTTTACTAGTATTACGTTCGAGAGCCAGGTCGAGTAGTCTAGTTCCCGAATGAAGCCTGCTTCAAGGAGGCTGGCCGTCTGCCTGGCCACCTCCTCCGCCCTTTTGTGCGACATCTTTCTCCTCCTCTGAGCCACCAGGCGGGCTTCCGCTTTGACGGCTAGGTGATGTGACATGACTTTGGGGTCTATGCCCGGCATGTCGGCCAGTGTCCAGGCGAACAAGTCCCCATTGGCCCTGATCATTTCTACCAAGGGTTCCTTCAGTTCTTGCGGAAGATTTCTATTGACAGACGTGAACTTGTCCTCCGTGTCACCGACCCTAAACTTCTCCAAGTCTCCCTCTGGTTCTGGTCTGGGCTTGTCGTCAACCCTGGCGTCCAAGTCAGCCAGGAACACCCCTGACGCCTCTTTGGATTTCTTCCTTAGGGAGAGGCCGGCGTTGTCGCAGGCGACCGCCGTTTCTAGGTCTCCCCTTATGGACCCCATAGATCCGTCGTCGGCAACAAACTTCATGACTAGTAGCTTTGTGTTGATTATTGCCTCAATATCGTTAATCGTCTTCCTCCCCAAAATGATGTTATAGGCCGTAGAATCTCGGAGAACCACGAATTCAGCCATTGCTGATCTTCGGCCTTGGACCTGTCCCACGAAAATTGGCAGGGATATTATTCCATCTGGCTTGATGAAGTGGTCGCCTAATCCGATGACCCCGTGCTGATGAGTCGATAGGTCGGTGTCCTTTAATCCCAGTGCGTCGAACACGTTGCGAAACATAATGTTCGAGTCTGCCCCCGTGTCAACAAGGATTTGTTTTACGAGTCCTATTCCCACCCTGGCCTTGATGACCATGGATGGATTTTCAGGGGCCTCGTCGAACTACTGATCTTCCGGGCCGAAGGAGATAGATGGGGGCTTCTTAGAGCTTCGCATCGGCGCGGAGGAGACCGCCAAGATCTTGGCGTCTTTCTTGTGTGCCGATCTCGACCTTGGTGCCACATTTTTGGCGGTTACTACGTTTATCACGGTGAGGCCATGGTCTTTGTGTTCTGGCTCTTGTCGTCGCTTTGTCGACCGGGTCTTTCCTTCCTCGTCCTGGTCTCGATGTCGCCTCCTTGGCTCCCTTATAAGATTGGAGAATTCTGAGAGTTTACCGTCCCTTATGGCTTGCTCTAATGCATCCCTCAGGTCGAAGCAGTCCTGTGTTTGGTGTCCATAGCCCTTGTGGTAGTCACAGTAGAGGTTCTTGTTTCCCCCCGTACGGTCCTTGAGTGGTCGGGGCTTCGACAAGATCCCTTTCTCGGCTATTTGCTGGTAAACTTCCATGATGGGGAGAGTGAGTGGAGTGTAGTTTGTGAACTTCCCGATTCGGGAAAACGGTCTGGGTGCCTTGCTCGGCCCTCCCTCTTTGGCTTGTTCTTTCTGCCTCTCTCCGTTATCCTGTTGCCTCGGTTGATTGTAGCCGTAGTGCCGTTTATTGGCAGCCACGACCTGGCTAACTTCCTCGTCATTTATGTATTCCTTAGCCACCGTTTGGATTTCGTGCATCGTCCAAACCGGTTTCGTGGTGAGGTGTTTTCGAAAGTCCTCCTTCAGGAGGCCGTTTGTCAGACAGAGGCTGGCGACCGAGTCGGTTAGGCCGTTAATTTCTAAGCATTCGTCGTTGAAGCGGTCCAGGTATTTCCTGGTCGGCTCCTCGTGCCTTTGGGTTATCCCGAGCAGGTTGATCGGGTGTTTTGCCTTCACTATTTGTGTTGTGAATTGGGCCAAGAAGGCACGACTGATATCCGAAAACTCATAGATGGATCCTTGCGGGAGGCTGTTAAACCATCAGATCGCAGGTCCGGCTAGGGTGACTGGGAAGGCCCGTCACCTCACCTCGTCCCCTACTCCCTCCAGATTCATTCTAGCCTCAAAAGCCGTGAGGTGTTCCAAAGGGTCTTGGGTTCCATCGTACCTCATGTCCGTTGGTTTGTCGAAGTGCTTCGGCAACCGGACCTCAAGGATGGACCGATGGAATGGAGTGGCGCCCATTATCACGGGTTGCCACGTCCTCACAGGCCTTCCTTCTCCGCCTTCGCGATCTCGTCCCGTGTGGCGCGTTTCCTTGCCTCGGGAGTAGATGATTGTGTCGTTTCGTCTTCTCGGGATGGGAGAATCTTCTCGGGTGCTTTCCGCTTCCGTTCTGGAAGCAGAGGCGTGCCAAGGGTGACTCCGGTGGGAATCCCTCTCCCGGCTCTCTGGGGACGGGGAGTAAGTAGGATCGGTGGTCCGTCGATCGTGCTCTTGGTTGGCTAGTTGTTGCTCCAGATTCTGAACTCTGTGGCGTAGCTCCTGCATTATTCGGGCGCTGTCACCGCCAGTTCCTCCGAAAGGTCGCGTCTCACGCGTCCTTGTGCGCGGTTCGATGCGTTGCCGGGGGGACCTTCGTCGTCCTCCCGGTGAAGCGACAGAGGCTGCTCCCTCTGCGCCGGCTGCTCGGCCTTGGTCTCCAAGGCCTGGCACAACTTTCATAACAGCGAATCCCCACAGACAGCGCCAATGTTCGGGACTACGGTTACCGGACGGTTCGGGTTGAGGTGTGAAGTGACAGGATTACTTCGTCTCGAGCGGAGTGCCGGGACCGGATCTTCCGAGTAACCGAGCTCTTGTTGTGGAATGATAGAGAGGGGGGTCACCTGCAAAGACACTCCGACGCTCTAGTCAATCAGTGTGCAGACGAGAAAGGGATTAGGTAGGATATGTGACGTACCTTGAGGGAAGGGCAGGTCCTTCCCCATTTATACCGTGTCAGAGGTGGGCCCTGTGGGGACGGGTCCAGGCATCGTGGCGAGTGTTGAGGACTCGGCCGCTCGGGTCGGGTTTTCGATGGGTCGGGCCGACCCGTTCGTGACTTGGGCCAGACCATAACAATCTTGTTTGCCAATCCGATTTATATTGGATTGGATTAAGAGTGAAATAGACTGAGTTGTCGGTCGAATCGAGTGCGAATTTAAGTTTAAACTTACTCGATCTATCCACACTCTTAATATATTAGAATATGTAGTTAAAAATTTTATACATATATAATAAAGTTAATAGAGATTGATCCTATATCTTTTTTATTTTATAATTTTATACATGTATGATAAAATTAATAGATTAATGATTTTATTATTTGTAATTTTAACATAAATTTTATTATATTTTTGTTATTTTTAATTTTAATATAGGTTTTTATATTTTTTGTTTTACTAGTATGTTTATAAAATGTGAAATAATTAAATATTGTGTTTGATTGAAAAAAAAAATTAGTTGGAGATAGGATTAAACAAAGAATTTTAGGTGCAGATAAAATTAGAGTAAAAAAAAATCTTCTATCCATGCGTAAAATATATATAGAGTGTAATTTTAGAAAAAGTTTAAATAATAGAATGAAGTGTAAATTTTTTTTACCTAAAATGATATACCAATTAAAAAGTGATTTTCTGTTTGGTTTCATCTAGAGAGAAATTTTTAAACGGCACTGACAATTATTCTAAAAGACAATTAGGTCTCCAACTAAAAAAAAATTTCATTCTGACTCTTGAATTTTATTTTTGTGAGACTAATTTATCCCTCCGTCAATATTTTTTTTAGGTTAACAGAACATGATTATATGACACATTAAACTGCTAATTTATTATTCTTATTAATATTTATTTCCTCTATTTAATTTCTATAAATAAAAAAATTAAAATCATTTATATTTCTCTATTTTTATACAATAAATTTAATTAATGTATATAAAAAAAGTAACAAAATATAGAAAAAATTTTAAATAGTCCTTGACAATTATCCTAAAAGACAACAAGACCTTCAATAAAAAAATCTGTTAATCCTAAGAGCATCTCTAATAGAATATTTTTAGAGTATCACTTTTGATACTTTCAAGAAGTGAATTTATTTAGAATTAAAATTTGCATTGGAGTTGATATATGTTGAGTTTGAAAAACTAAATTAAAATTAATATGATGAACAAACATTATTAAAAGTATTTTTAATGTTTTATTAAAATATTTTCAATTAGTTGTTTGATGAATTTTGCTAACTGTGTAGAAAATCAACTTAATTTCATGGTGGCTCAACTTAATTAAGCTCAATTTGATCATTAAATAAATTTAGCTTTATGCAAAAATTGTTTCACAACAAGTGGCTGAGTCTTGAGATTAAGGAAGAATAGACAAGTTCAAATCACAAGCCCATGAACTAAAGTTGATAAGTCAAAGAAAGGAATCCAAGCCTGTCGAGTTGGGGAATACTGTGGGCAACCAAAAAAAAAGAAAGGAACCCAAGGTTGGTTACTACATGCATTGGTAATTGAAATTTGGAATTCAATTTGATTTAATGGCATTAAAAGCTTCTACCGAAAGCTATTTTTTTTCTCTCTCCTCTCTCTTGTTTCAGTCATATCATGTGTTCATTCAAAAAAAAGAAAGAAAAAAATGGAAGGTTCAGAGATCAGATTTTGAAGAAAGGTAAAAAGATTTTTGCCAAAAAAGAAAAAAGGCTTCGGTCATGAAGAAAAATTTATCTTGATAAAAGTATAACATAAAGTTTATTTCCTTTTTTGTGCTATAAAGAAGAGGAAAGCCTTAGAGTCTCAAGCATGGAAGAAGCAAAAATAAAAAACATAAAGCCATCTTGGATCAGAAGCTCATCAACGATCAGAATCAAAACTTGGGGCCAAAGTCAAGCTCAATGGTCAAGATTGGAAAAGTTTGAAAAAAAAGACGAGAGAGAAGAGGTAAACTTGCATGCATCAACCTCGATCCTCTCAAAAAACCTCTCTGATAAAGCCACTACTACTCTGATGTTAGAGAAGAAAGAAGGTATGAGGGTTGAACTTGTTTCAACCTTGAAAGTTTCACCCTTCTATATTAAGGGTGAACGGTCAAGGGTTGAAGACAAGGAGAGTAAGTGAAAAAGTACAGAGTTCTCATAACTACCCAAAAGGTGCCTGAGTTCTTCTCCTTCAATGATGTTCATTTAGTTTTCTTCTTTTTAGTTTTGTCTGTTTGAGTCTCATGATGAAAAAGACAAACATGGTGAGGTTTGTAAGAAAAAGCCAATGAGAGGTAAAAGGCATTGAGCAAAATTAGAGAAAAAGCCATGGATGTCTCAAAGTTTCTTTGCACATCTTTCTGTTGTGTGTCATGATCCTGTCGAAATTTCCTTGCAAGTTACGTTAACACTTTGCTGTTGAAAGTTTGGTTTGAGTCCAAGTCAAATTCAGATTAGGTTTAGAATCTGGATTTGTCCCAGATAGGATTGGGTAGATCCTAGGAAAACATTGGTGTTTGTAATCTTGAAAAAGAGATAGTGAAATTCTATCATAGTTATGATGGAGATTGGACGTAGGCTACATTGCACCTAGTAGCTGAACCAGAATATATCTGGTGTTATTTCTTCTTCTCTGCTTCGTTTCTGTTTCTGTTACTCAGGAGACAAAATAAAAAATGTCTCTCAATTTATTACGAGACAAAAGTAAAAATATCTTCTGAAGTTTGTTGAAAAAGTAAAAGTAATATTCTGCGAAAAAGGAGGCTAAGATTCAATCCCCCCTTCTCTTAGTCACTGATTACCATCAAAATATGAAATGAAACTGGTATCACCATAGAGATCGGTATCACTTTGATGAAAAATTAATAAAATTTTATCATTTGTATAATTATATTGATAAAATAGTTAAAAAATAATATAAAATTTTAAATTAATTATGACTGAGCAATGTAGGAGCAAATTTTATTTTGAATTTTAAATCATTATTTATAATATATGATCTAACAAATATTTTTATAAAACCCAAAATAAAATTGAAATTAGAACTAATATTAAACATGTTCTAATTGACACTTAACAAATAGATAAGCTGATTAATGTATCACATAAATTAAATACGTTATGTTAATTAAAAATTGAGATCATTAATGGAGGGACTATTCAATCTTAAAAAATTAAAGATCAAGAACCCAAAAATAAAATTTTTACTAAGAGTCTTGATTATCCGAGATTAAGATGAATATTTACTCTCTTAATTATGTTAACATTTTTTTAATTTTACTTTTGTGTTCCAATTAAAATTAATGTTTTATTCCGATTCTATCTCATCTCTTACATTGTTCAATCGTGTTTCATATTCCATCTCCCTACCACCCCTCCCTTGTTTTCCGTTCTACCAGCATCCAAGTAAATCACCACTAAATTTGCCATGGATTCTACTATCCACTTTTCAACCTTTTGGGTTTTAATTTGCCTTTCGGTTATGCGGTTTTGAAGAGAATAATGTGAGTAGTATGAGTGTATTTGTTAGTTTGGTGATGAGCGAAAATTAAATGCGTTCAGATATTAACAAGTGCACTAAATTATTTTAACTAATACTAATGAATATTATTTTTACGAGAATTAAAGATTTGAGCAAATAATTTCTAATTAAATTGAATGAATTTGGATTTTGAATGTTGAGAACGTGAATGTTTGTTGCAAAATTTTAGTTAATTATGAATAATTAATTAATAAATTTATTATGAACCAAAGAGATTAAGAAATTAAAATTTATAATTTAAAAAAATAAAAAAATTTAGAATATAAATTAAAACACTAATTTTAAAAATTTTAGTTTAAAATTAAACTAACAGACTAAAATAAGTGAACTAAATCCAAATTAGATTCAAGGCTCACTCACTAACATTCCCTAACCTACCTCACCTCACTTCAGCACACTCTTCTTTCTCTCTCCCTTCATCAAAGCAACCAAAGTTGTCCTAAGGGAGAAGAGAGAAAAGAGAATATTATTTATCCTCTTCTACAATCGTCCATGACTTTTGATTCGGAGTTCCGATTGACGAGTTATTTGTGGTCATATATTCGTTTCTGAATCCTCTTCAATTACATATAAGCCTTACGGTAAAAAACTCTAAACTTCTTCTCCAGTTTTCTATTCTTTTTAAATTTGCATTTTTGGATTTTACAATATTAAGATATTATAATTTTGATTTTTTAGGGGTACTCTAACATGAATTATAAGTGGGTTTCATTCCAAATTCGATTTGATTAAGGTAAAAAAAATTTATTCCCTCCATTATCCCTAAGTTTGAGTGAAAATTTTAGTGTAAATGTTGAATAATTGTTGAAATTAGATTGTATGTAGTAACTTAGTTGATTTGGTACATAATTTGGACACTTGGGTTGATTCTGGAGCGCTAGACAAAATTTTGGAGGATCGATTGAGGCTTGGGTTTATCTGAAGAGGAAACTCAAGGATTGGAAAAAATTGCCGTCATTCAGGTACGGATTTTAGTTTTAAGTAGGTATTATGTAAAATTATGTGAATGCCTAGGTTAATTGTCCATAGGATAGGTTTGGATTGAAATTAGTTGTTGTTGTGATTAGTTAAATGAATATGTGTATGTGTATGTATGATTCAATTGGTGGCGATATTGATGAGAATTGTTGAAAATGAATGAATTAGTGATGAATGTTGTGGTGTGAAAATTTAGGCTTAAGGCCGAGATAGGGTGAGAAAATCCCCTATGAAGTAAGTGAAGGTATGCAATATAAATTATTGATGATAATTTGATCGAGACATTGTATATTGAGTGGTATTATTGATTATGATTATGATAATGACTGATGAGATTGAGTATGTAAGTTGGAGCTTGATTGAGTGGGTATATGAATGTTTTATATTGTTGTTAATAATGAATATAGTTGATAGGGTGTGTTAAATAAGTTTGAAAATGGTTTGATTAGATTTGAAATTGTTGAACATTAATAAGTGAATGATTCTAATTTGGTTGTAAATTATGGATGTTGAGTATGTGTGTTTTAAAAGTTGGAGTTAGAATTGCTTGATTAGGTGTAGAAATAGTTAGGAAGGGTAGTGAATTGATGTATGCATGTTGAGTATGTTTGAAAAAAGGTTTTGGTATTATTTTTAGTTAAACTGGATTGAGAAATTGGTAAAAAGGAACATTTGGGAAGTATGGTAAAAATGAGTTTTTAACCAACTTCGACAGGTCATAACTTGGCGCTTGGAGTTCAGATTTGGATGAGATTTATCTTAAATTAAAGTTGATGATGAGAACTTTAAAACGGTTTAAAAATGAAGAGAAATAGAATTTTGTAGAGAAAGTTATGTGAGGGTCATACGTACGCACAAGGGTGATGCGTATGTAAAAATGGAATTTTACAAGTTGTGTGTACGCACAAGTTGGGAAATGCTTCTAATGTATGTGTACGCACAGTATGATGTGTACGCACGATACCTTATTTTCACACTAAACCTTTGCTTTTAATTGTTTGGCTTTTCCAGCAAGATTGTAAACTTCCGTAACCACTAATCATGGTCCAAATACTTATTTTTAGGCTTGAGATTGAGTGTGAACACATGGATCAGATTAAATTGATAATTAAAAGAGATTGTGGGTTAAAGTGATGAACATTGATGAAAGATTGTGAGCAACGAGTTTTTTGAATACTAGATTGAGATAAGACATGAACGATGAGTCGATGAGATTAATGATGACTGAGTATAGTCAGATTGGCTGAGATAGCAAGATCTAGGTAATATCCTGCTTGTGTATTATTTGAGGATTAATTTATTGCCGAGGTCTAGGTGTTATCCCACTTGCATGTTGATTAGTTATTACGTTGGCATCTGCACCAGGTAAGGACAGTGGTTAATCTCACTTGTTCTGTGGTTGCGGTGTGATTTGGGAAAGGTGACATGATACTTTTTCTCTGACAGAATGATAGCCTCAATGAGACAGGTGACAGGGTATTCTCCCTTTGAGACCAGTTTGTGATAAGCTGAGAATGTTCTTTTTTGGGTATATGATGGGTTGTTTTGTCCACGTTTTCTCTGATTGCAAGGTGACATGACACTCTCCCTCTGAGACAAATAACAAGGCACTCTTCCTTTGATAAGACAGAATGATACCTCCAGTGGGAAGGTGACAAGGCACCCTCCCTCTGAGACAAGGCCGACTTGTTATACTCCGGATTATGTTTTTTTTTTCTAGAGATGTGCAATCTAGAAATAATGTCTGGATTAGCTACCAGATATGTCGGGTTCTAGTAGTATAACCGACATGTGAGCTCATGGCTAGTAGGACAAGCATGCATCATTTGCATTTGTGTATATTATTTTGGTGTGCATCTTGTATTTGGTTTACCTTCTTGATTAAATGTATCTATATGCTACTTGATCTAAATGCTTTATTTGTTCTCTCTATCTGTGTATTTCTTATATTATTTTGTCTGTACTTGCATAACTGAGAGATCCCTCATGCTGGCGGTGGTAACGCTGAGGATTGTTTCTAATATGATGTGACAAGTGGAGGCTTGTGGTTAAATGAGATTTAACACTGAAATTACCAAATTGAAATCATTGTGATAATGAGAAGACTTATGATTTGTATTGAGAGAGAAAATGATATTGAATAACTGAAATTGAACTATTGTGATATTAAAAGAATCGTTGTCTTGTATTGGGAGAAAATTGAAAATTTGAGATTTCTAGTTTTCTGAGATTAGTTCCTAATTATTCTGCTTGGTTTAGAAAGGACCCTAGGCTTGAACTTTAGGTTGACTGAAGTATAAGATCGCCTGGTAGGTTTGGGTAGTTTTACATTATCTCTATTTGGAATTGTTACCCTTTATGAGAACTCGAAAGGATGATGTTCTCACCTATGTTGGAATTTATTTATTTTACAGATGTAAGACGTGAGGCACGTCGTTGAGTGTCCTGGATTCTCTCTGGGAAGCAAAAATTTATTTTTGGGACTTCTATATTTTTCATTCAACTATATTTGTTCTCTACTTTTTTACTTTAATTTGTATATCTTTCTTAGAAGTTGATTATAAAGAAATAGAATTTACATTTACGCTTTTGTTGTACTTTTGGGGCTATATATATATGATGGTAATCAGTGGCTAAGAGAAGGGGGGTTGAATCTTAGCTACCTTTTTTTTGCAGAATATTACTTTTGTCCTTGTAAAGAAACTTCAGGAGATATTTTTACTTTTGTCTCATAAGAAGTTGAGAGACATTTTTGTTTTGTCTCGTAATAGATTGAGAGACATTTTTCATTTTGTCTCCTGAGTACCAGAAGCAGAAACAAAGCAGAGAAGAGAGAATCACACAAAGATGTATCCTGGTTCAACTGCTAAGTGCAATGCAGCCTACATCCAGTCTGCATCACAACAGTGATGGATTTTTACTATCTTTCAACAGAATTACATTCACCAATTTTTCCTAGGATCTACTCAATCCTATCTGGGACAAGTCCAGATTCTAACCCAACCTAAACTTGACTAGGACTCACCTTAACTTTCAACAGCAAAGTGCTCACCCACCTTGCAAGGGAACAAGTCCAGATTCTAACCCAACCTGAACTTGACTAGGACTCAAACTTAGCTTTCAACCGCAAAGTGCTAACTCAACTTGCAAGGGAATCCCCTTAGGATCATTACAACAAAACAGAAATACATACAAAGAATTTCTGTGATAACTATGGCTTTTTCTTTAACTCTCGGCCTTTTTTCACTTATTGGTTTTTTCTTACAAACCTCACCATGTTTGCCTTTTTCACCATGAAACACAGAGAGACTAAATTGAGAAAAAGAAATATTCAATAAAATCCATGAAGGAGAAGAATAAACAGCTCAAAGAGCTATAGAAACCCAAACGAGTGCTTTCACTCCTTACCTTCAACCCTTGGCCGTTCACCCTTAATATAGAAAGGAAAGCTTCCAAGGTTGAAACCCTAACCCAGCAACTTCTTCTCCTACCAAAGAGTAGCAGTGGCTTCATGAGAAGGAGTTGAGAAAACCGAGGCTGATGCATGCACGCTTACCTCATCACTCTCACCCTTTTTCTTCAAGCTTCTTCCATCTTGGCCATTTATCTTGACTTTGGCCCCAAGAATGGATTCTGATCGTTGATGGGCTTCTGACTCTGGATAGCTTCAAGCTTTCCATTTTTTACTTCTATCAGCTTGAGACTCAGAGGCGATCTTCTTCTTGATGTTAAAAATAAAAATAAACTTTTTACCAAGGTAGATCTGCTTCCTGACCGAGGTCGATCCTTTCCTTTTCTTGGCAACAAAATCTTGAAGCCTTTCTTCAAATCTTTCCTTCTATAGAAAATATCTTTCTAAGCCTTTCTTCATAGCCTTTTCTCTGAGGCTTCATTTTTCTTCTATCTTCTTTTCTAATTATAGACGTGACCGAAAGAGAGAGAGGAGAGAGAAAAAAGAAACTTTCAATGGAAGCTATCAAAGCAGATTAAACTCAATTGAATTTCAAGTCTCTATTCCCAAGAAGTGAAGTAACGTGTGAAGCTTTCAATGTGATTAAATCAAATTAAATTTTAACTTTCAGTTACCAAGACATGGGGTAACCGAAGCATGAGAGAGAAGAGAGATGAGAGAAGCTTTCCGTGGAAGCTTTTTTCAAGGAGTTAAATTGGATTGAATTTTAAGTTTCAGTTACCAATGAATGAATAACGTATGAAGCATGGTCTCTTGGGTTTTCTTTCTTTAATTCATCACACTTGGTTCTTGGACTACTTTACTGATTGGGCTTGATTCTATTTATTTGGCCCTTTCTGTTTTTCTTTCATCAGCCACTAGTTTGGGATCAATTTGGTGTAATAGCTGAATTTGATTATGGACCAAGATGGACTTGCTTAACTGGGCCAACTTTTATTTTCTACACATAACATGTGGCTTGTTTCCTTTTTCTTAGTTCAGCCATTTTCCATTTTAGATCAAGACTTAGAGTAATAGAATAAGTTTGTTGAATGAATGATCAATGTGTGTATGCATGGACCATACGGGGTTTGGGCTGCATCTCAAGCTTCTTGGTCCATTTTTGTTTAACTTATTTTTCTGCACACTAAACCAAACAAATCAAACAAAACAATTGGAAATATTTAAACACTCAATTAATAATTAATAATGTTTGATCAATCATATTAGTTTTCCAAACTCAACAATATATACTCTAGACAGCATTGGCTTCGCGCACACACACACGCATTCGTGATTCTCTTCTGAACATATTCGTGAGCAATGTGATAGATCCGTTTTGTCATTTCTGTTTGGTGATGCTTCTCTTCTGAACATATTCGTGAGCAATGTGATATTTTCATTTTGTATACCATTGTTTTCAAGGTTCCTAATTAAATTATCCTTCATATATATATACTTATTTTGTTTTTTAGAGGTTGTAGTACCTCACCATCTCTGTATTACGACTTAAACGTGAAGTTTTGTGTGGTAGAATGTTATACTTGTGAACCGAGAATGATGGCGGTGATAGCAAGAACATTTATGAATTTAAAAGAAGCCAGTGGAATGAGAATGTTAAAGGTTTTAGAAATGTTAACTTTTCAGAAAAATAAATCCTTATGCTTTATCTATTTTGATGCATACAAAGATCTTTTCACGACACAAATCATATATAATTAAATTTCAATTCCTTGACAATTCAATTTCTCTTTAAATAATTAATCGCCAATTCTTTGGTTAACTAATTAAGAAAAAAGGTTAAGCATAATTCTGATTTAATATCACATAATATTCAAAAGTATTTTCAGTTCGAATTATATGTCATATATTCAAAGCTGGTCCTAAATAATTGAAAATTATGAGAATGAAAACGTCGAATACTTTTTAAAATACTATTTTTAGTCAAGTTAAAAAGTCACGAGAAGAGTTTTCAAGCTACTTTCGATATTAAATTTTTCAAAGTAATAACAAAATTAATCCAAACATAACTAGAATATTTTTTAATGCTTCTAACCTTTGAAAAAGAAAGAACGAAAATTTAATCTTAAAAGTAGGCCAATACATAACTTCAAAATAAAGTAAAACCTTAGATTAATAATCTATGAAAAAGTAAACAGAGCTCTTTACCCTTAACAAAAAAGAATTAGTTACTCATGGTAAATTAAAAACAAAGCAAAAAAAAACAAAAGATGAAGGTATGAGATCTTGGATTGAGATCCGAAGACTCCCGAATATGTCCCCTTGTGAACTACGTTCACTTATTTCTACTTTTATAAATTCAAAAACTAAATCTTATCTTATCTTTAAGAAGAATAAGATAACTAATATAACAATAATTCAAATTCTAATTAAAACTAAAACCAAATCTTATCTTTTAATAGCTTAATTAACAGATTAAAATCAAATCCTATCTTAACATAATCTTTCTTAATCTTAACGGAAATTACATCTCTCAGGAGTGGGTCGTGCTAAGTATTGTTGGCGTTTAACTTCATAGGTTTGACGTTTAACTTGGGCTTTGAGTTTGGTCTTGGTGCTTAACTTAGATCCCAGGCGTTGAATGCCATTTTTCTTACTTTCTTGGGCGTTAAATGTTAAGTTGTGGTGTTAGATGCCAACTTGATTGTCTTTGAAGATGTTATATGCCTAGCTTGATTTCAAGGCGTTAAACGCCACTCTTGACGTTGCACACCAGTTTGATTGGCTTCTTGGACATTGAATGCCCACACCAGTTTGATTGGCTTCTTTGGACATTAAACGCTTTGGACGTTAGACGTCAGTTCCTATGCTTTCAATTTGAATGATGCTTATTTTGCTTGTTTTTTGGTTTTCTTTTTGTTATCTATATTTCATTAAAAATACTTAAAAAAATATATTAACAACAAAAAACACTTTAAATTAATCGATTTAGATAAAATAAATTGTAATTAACTTAAAAAAATACAAAAAAAATTACTAAAAATAAAAAATACACAAAAAATACAAAAAAAATTACCAAAGATGCAAGCACATCATTTGATAAAGGTGAAAATGAAAAAAATTAATGAAAAAGTTTTGGTTGTGCATGGTGGGAGATTATGATTGGGTGAAGACCGAGAAATCTGATCTTTTGTAGTTATAGTATAGCTATAAGGGGATAATGTTTTAGTATAATAGTTTTTTAATTTAAGGACAAAATAAATATTTTAAATATCAAACCATCAATTCTACTATATAATAAGTTGTTGTTCCAAAAAAAAAAATTGATTTTGAAATAAAACACAACTCATTAATCAAGAGAATAGAATTCATTTCTCTCATAAGAAAAAAGTTCCAAAGATGTTTAAAGCAAAAAAGAAAAAGAAAGAATGCAACACACAAAAAAAGACAAAATAAACAGGATGATTAAAGAATAAAGACAAAAGAAAAAGAGATGCGACTGTGAGAGGAGGAGGAGGACGTGACAGAGAGGTGGCCGATGACAGCTGGTGAAAGGAACTCGACAACCATTAGTGAGAGGACACGACTTAGAGAGGAGTAGGAAAACGATGGTTGCGGTTCTCTTTGGCGCGCCGCATTTAACGGGAGGTCAGTGGGTGCCAGTGGAGGAGGGAGTCCACGGCAACTAACGGCAGCAGCAGTTGCAGGTAGGGTGGAATTCAGCCAAGTTTAGTCAAGTCAGGACAAATTTATGTTTGATTCATGGAATTTGAACTCGATCCATAAAAATTCACGATTAGATTGAGTTCACTAGCGGACTCAAAAATCATAAATATGATATTTAATTTTATATAAATAAATTATAATTTATGCTTAGTAATTATAATGCATGTCCTATATATAATTATAAGTAAAAAGTGTAAGGTTATATTAAAATTAAATATATTATGCATATATATGAAAATATGAGATGGTTTTACTCATTTAAATTTAACTCATTTAATATATGAATTCGAATTTAGGCTTAATAATCTTGACTCACAAATTTATAATAATCTTAGCTTAATAAATTAACTAATCAAATCTCAAAGTAGCTTGACTAACTTCTAGCTTTATGAATGAGTACTTTGACATTGTCAACAATTTTTTACATGACAAAAAGATTAACGTAATTGAAAAATCATAAATGTATAATTAACTATTTTTTATTTAATACAATGAAAAACCTTTGGATAAATGTCACAGTATCTTGGTTATCTATACTTTTCTTTTAGGGAATATGTGTGGTGATAGTAAAAGTTAGGTGGTTAAAGTGGCCAAGAATAAATCTATTGGAACATTAAACAAATAATATTAAACACTTAATTAAAATGACAAATTATGAAGATAAATATGTAAAATCACAACCTTAATTAAAATTGAACAACTGGGTAACATAAGAAATTATTTTGATAAAAATAATTATAAAACATTATAAGAGAGAAAGAATCATTTTTGTATTAGTTTTTTAAAATTATTTTAATAAAAATAATTATAAAAAAGTGTTATTTTTTAAAATTATTTTTTATATTTTATAATTACAAAAAATTATTTTAATAAAAATAATCATAAAAAATTATAAAAGAGAGAGAATCTTTTAGTGTTAGTTTCTCAAAATTATCCTAACTAATTAGGGTCCTTTAATCACCTTTAACTTTATATTATATTTAATTTTTTTTGTTATATCTCATTATTTTAATTGTAAGTCAAACTCATATCACCTTTAATCATCAAAACTAATGCTACCAAAAAACTCTCTTTTTATATATTACTTTGATAACTAAAATAAATAATGTCAGTTTTTAATTATAATTTAAACAAAAGTAATAAGTACATATTATGCACTCTTTCATGCTATGAATATCAAATTCATGCCAGGCATAGTGTACACCAATAATATTTTCCCAGCCGGGGTTTTTTGGGGGAACGATAATAATATTATTAATTAGGGTGGACTCTTCTTCTTCTTCTGCATAGCCGTGAGCAAATTAGGTTTCAAGGTGGATTTCAAAATCTCTAACGAGAGAGTCAACAATGTAGGAATAAGAACCAATACTGGAATAATGGCAAGTGACATCGCTGCAATCACAACACCACGGTATCCCTTGAGCATCATAGAAAGTGCGGAAACAAAAGCTATCATCATGGATGCAACGGAAAAGAAGAGAGTGATAAGTCCAAACAGCAACTTGAGGGGCAAGCTTCTGAGAAAATCTTTTTCGGCATAACGCGATGTAAGGATTCCAATAAAGATTAAGACAGAAGAAGAGGAAGTAATGAGAGATACTGCATCAGCTAAAATGAAGATATTAAAAATAAAAGTGCTTTTTTTTAAGAAAATTGGTATGCCGGTATTTTGGTCATTTCCTCCCGGGACAGTGAAGGCTGCGGCAAACATGATGGTGATAATGAGAGTGCCCACAAGTGTGAAAGAACCTGCCGTATCTCTTGCCCATTTTTCTCCAGATTTCAACAGATCCTCATGATTTTTGGTAAATACTTCACGGGGCTTCTTGCCGTCAGCATTTTTTGCTTCTTTGCACTTGGGAGGCACTATTTCCGCCACCGCCTGCATCCAGTGACAAGCCATACTTTATGTCTCTCCAATTTTCTAAGAGATTTTTTTTTTCGAGGACCGCTAGGACCAGCAAAATTTTA
>NC_029775.3:106013937-106016076 GCF_000817695.3 Arachis duranensis
GGCAGAAAAGTAAAGGACTAGAATTTAGGATTTTTAAAATTAATATATATAATAGAAATATTTTAGTTATTTTTTATAATAAGGGTATTGTAGTTATTTTTAAAAAAATAATATTAATTTAGATAAATTCAAAATTTGATTCACTATTTTTCGATTAAATTAATTTATCTAACCTAATTTCGACAAAAATAACACGATTTAATTGATTATATGTGTTAAATTTTAATTATTAAAAAACATCATCAACAAAGACGTTTTAGACGTCTTTATCTTAATGGCTCCCATATTTTAATACACATAATATTGAGTGAACTATAACTCAAATGTCATAGTCTCTTCTCCTCACCTAGAGGACTAGAAGTGAGTCTCAAACCTGCGATTTCTTAGGTGAATATGAAGAGACTATGTCATCTGAACTATAACTCATTGACATCTGAGATATATCTTAATCTTTTCTGTATGTATGAAGTGTATTAAAAATGTGATTAAATATTTAAATACATAAATTTATTCAATATTATATATATCCAGGAGGAATGTGCAGTTAGTTTATTTACCATATACCAATGGAGTTCTCTTTGCATTTGCAGAGCAGCATTGGATCTACTGCCTAAGTCAGAAGAAGGACCTAACTCGGCTGCCAAGTGCAACATGTTATTGTTAAACACATCTAAACGGGATGCAAACATTTCTCTTCGCCCCCCAATTTCATGAATGAGTCTGAACACCTTCTCTTGACGATTCAAAATCGCATGAGAAAATATATCTCTTCTGTTTTTGTCCATGGCCCATAGAAGATTAGGGTTTGCATGCCTCATTGATTTAATGATCTCAATAATTCCAGACTTAGCTGCCTGTAACATTGTGTCGTAAGCTGAACACTCATGTATCCTTGCTTCACTTAAATCTGATATTCTCATGCTCAGGCATCTAAGAATCTCAAGTACTAAATGATGGTCCTTTTTCATATCGTATATTTTCTCACTTCCTGAAAGTGTTGAAAATTGAAAATCTTGAAAGGGCCTTAATTATTGATCTAGAGTTATTAGTTAACGTTGCTAGTTCTCACATAAGCCAAAGGCAAAAGTACGTACCAGGAAGCTTTCGAAGTATTATAGTTTGAGCGACGTGTTTAACTTGTTCAAGAAGTGCGCCTAATAAAAAAATGGAAAAGAACATACATGAGATTTCGCATTTTAAATTTTGAAGACAATAAATAATATGCATGTATATATATAAAGTATGAATTTACTCATACTTTAAAGTTGCTACGATTCAACTTACTTAATTGTTTTACGAGCAATAAGACTGAAATTGCCCTGAAGATTCTGCCCAAAGGGTGAGTTGCAATAAAATCTGCCCAGCTATTTGAAAATGAGTTCTCGTCTTCTGGTTCAGCATATAATAGGATCTTGATTCTTTTGTCATTAAGGACCATGTGTGCCTGTGGCTTCGTTGCTGTGTGACAAAGAGATATAGATTAGTATAATTTGATAAAAATGGTATTTATTTTATTAACTCTTTTGTTACGTATTACAAGAAGAAATATTATAAATTTATCAATCCAATTTAGAAAGAATTAGTTTCATCACGAGTTGAATTATTTAAATAGTTTATTTTAGTTGGACGAATTAATACTAAATACTATCTAAATAAATTACGTGTGATTAAACAAAGGGATATTGCATGCGTATTATGTAGGAACGAAATAAAAATAGAACAATGTTAGGGCCAGCAACTTTGGTGATTAGTAGTCATCAATAGCCATCAATGATAATTTAATGGTGTGAGATTGGTATAAGATTTCATCAAATGACTCACATTTCTCTGCCAGTTACATGCTGTTTAAAATTTAATAAAATTGCTAGTTCCTAGACTTTTACATAAAAATATTACAACATTTATTTGTTACTTTTGACTACTTTACTTGGTAGGTATAACCGTGAACCATCCTAAGAATCATAGAGCAACTTTTATTTGAGAGTTGAAGAGTTGTGCCAATAAAAAAGTATACGTGCAAAAAAAAGTTAACTGGTTTTTTTTGTTGTTGTGTGGAATGTTTGATTGAGAAGGAATGAAGTTGTATTTTAGGACAAGCCAGCAAAAGTGATAGATTGCATTGATAGGTCGATCATATAC